>NW_028115307.1:0-22867 GCF_964273445.1 Streptopelia decaocto | reverse complement strand
GGAAATTTTAAACATGTTGACGTGGATTTGGAAAATTCTAGAGAGAAGTTTCAAACTTTCAACAGGATTTCAACAGTGTTGAGAGGGATTTGAAAGGTTTCAATGGGAATGTGAAGAATTGGGGCGAAAACTGGAAAATTTTGAAGGGACTTTGAAAAAATTTCAACTGGAATGTTAGCAATTTTGACGGGAAATTTTAAACATGTTGACGTGGATTTGGAAAATTCTAGAGAGAAGTTTCAAACTTTCAACAGGATTTCAACAGTGTTGAGAGGGATTTGAAAGGTTTCAATGGGAATGTGAAGAATTGGGGCGAAAATTGGAAAATTTTGAAGGGACTTTGAAGAAATTTCAACTGGAATTTTAGCAATTTGGACGTGAAACTGTAAACATGTTGAAGTGGATTTTGAAAATTCTGGAGAGAATTTTAAAAGCTTCAACAGAATTTCAACAATGTTGAGAGGGATTTGAAAAGTTTCAATGGGTATGGGAAGAATTGGGACGAAAATTGGAAAATTTTGAAGGGACTTTGAAATAATTTCAACTGGAATTTTAGCAATTTTGACGTGAAATTGTAAACATGTTGATGTTGATTTTGAAAATTTTAGAGAGAAGTTTCAAACTTTCAACAGGATTTCAGCAATGTTGAGAGGGATTTGAAAAGTTTCAATGGGAATGGGAAGAATTGGGACGAAAATTGGAAAATTTTTAAGGGACTTTGAAAAAATTTCAACTGGAATTTTAGCAATTTTGACGTGAAATTGTAAACATGTTGAAGTGGATTTGGAAAATTCTAGAGAGAATTTTAAAAGCTTCAACAGGATTTCAACAATTGTGAGAGGGATTTGAAAAGTTTCAATGGGAATGGGAAGAATTGGGACGAAAATTGGAAAATTTTGAAGGGACTTTGAAAAAATTTCAACTGGAATTTTAGCAATTTTGATGTGAAATTGTAAACATGTTGAAGTGGATTTTGAAAATTCTAGAGAGAAGTTTCAAACTTTCAACAGGATTTCAGCAATGTTGAGAGGGATTTGAAAAGTTTCAATGGGAATGGGAAGAATTGGGACGAAAATTGGAAAATTTTTAAGGGACTTTGAAAAAATTTCAACTGGAATTTTAGCAATTTTGACGTGAAATTGTAAACATGTTGAAGTGGATTTGGAAAATTCTAGAGAGAATTTTAAAAGCTTCAACAGGATTTCAACAATTGTGAGAGGGATTTGAAAAGTTTCAATGGGAATGGGAAGAATTGGGACGAAAATTGGAAAATTTTGAAGGGACTTTGAAAAAATTTCAACTGGAATTTTAGCAATTTTGATGTGAAATTGTAAACATGTTGAAGTGGATTTTGAAAATTCTAGAGAGAAGTTTCAAACTTTCAACAGGATTTCAGCAATGTTGAGAGGGATTTGAAAAGTTTCAATGGGAATGGGAAGAATTGGGATGAAAATTGGAAAATTTTGAAGGGCCTTTAAAAATTTCAACTGGAATTTTAGCAATTTTGATGTGAAATTGTAAACATGTTGAAGTGGATTTGGAAAATTCTAGAGAGAATTTTAAAAGCTTCAACAGAATTTCAACAATGGTGAGAGGGAGTTGAAAAGTTTGAATGGGAATGGGAAGAATTGGTACGAAAACTGGAAAATTTTGAAGGGACTTTGAAAAAATTTCAACTGGAATTTTAGCAATTTTGACGTGAAATTGTAAACATGTGGACATTGATTTTGAAAATTCTAGAGAGAATTTTAAAAGCTACAACAGGATTTCAACAATGGTGAGAGGGAGTTGAAAAGTTTCAATGGGAATGGGAAGAATTGGTACGAAAACTGGAAAATTTTGAAGGGACTTTGAAAAAATTTCAACTGGAATTTTAGCAATTTTGACGTGAAATTGTAAACATGTGGACATTGATTTTGAAAATTCTAGAGAGAATTTTAAAAGCTACAACAGGATTTCAACAATGGTGAGAGGGAGTTGAAAAGTTTCAATGGGAATGGGAAGAATTGGTACGAAAACTGGAAAATTTTGAAGGGACTTTGAAAAAATTTCAACTGGAATTTTAGCAATTTTGATGTGAAATTGTAAACATGTTGCAGTGGATTTTGAAAATTCCAGAGAGAAGTTTCAAACTTTCAAAGGATTTCAACAATGTTGAGAGGGATTTGAAAAGTTTCAATGGGAATGGGAAGAATTGGGACGAAAATTGGAAAATTTTGAAGGGACTTTGAAATAATTTCAACTGGAATTTTAGCAATTTTGACGTGAAATTGTAAACATGTTGACGTGGATTTGGAAAACTCTAGAGAGAAGTTTCGAACTTTCAGCAGGATTTCAACAGTGTTGAGAGGGATTTGAAAGGTTTCAATGGGAATGGGAAGAATTGGGGCGAAAATTGGAAAATTTTGAAGGGACTTTGAAAAAATTTCAACTGGAATTTTAGCAATTTTGACGTGAAATTGTAAACATGTTGAAGTGGATTTTGAAAATTCTAGCGAGAATTTTAAAAGCTTCAACAGAATTTCAACAATGTTGAGAGGGATTTGAAAAGATTCAATGGGTATGGGAAGAATTGGGACGAAAATTGGAAAATTTTGAAGGGACTTTGAAATAATTTCAACTGGAATTTTAGCAATTTTGACGTGAAATTGTAAACATGTTGATGTTGATTTTGAAAATTCTAGAGAGAAGTTTCAAACTTTCAACAGGATTTCAACAATGTTGAGAGGGATTTGAAAAGTTTCAATGGGAATGGGAAGAATTGGGACGAAAATTGGAAAATTTTGAAGGGACTTTGAAAAAATTTCAACTGGAATTTTAGCAATTTTGATGTGAAATTGTAAACATGTTGACGTGGATTTGGAAAATTCTAGAGAGAATTTTAAAAGCTTCAACAGGATTTCAACAATGGTGAGAGGGATGTTAACAGTTTCAATGGGAATGGGAAGAATTGGGACGAAAATTGGAAAATTTTGAAGGGACTTTGAAAAAATTTCAACTGCAATTTTAGCAATTTTGACGTGAAATTGTAAACATGTTGATGTGGATTTTGAAAATTCTAGCGAGAATTTTAAAAGCTTCAACAGAATTTCAACAATGTTGAGAGGGATTTGAAAAGTTTCAATGGGAATGGGAAGAATTGGGGTGAAAATTGGAAAATTTTGAAGACACTTTGAAAAAATTTCAACTGGAATTTTAGCAATTTTGACGTGAAATTGTAAACATGTTGACGTGGATTTGGAAAATTCTAGAGAGAAGTTTCAAACTTTCAACAGGATTTCAACAATGTTGAGAGGGATTTGAAAAGTTTCAATGGGAATGGGAAGAATTGGGATGAAAATTGGAAAATTTTGAAGGGACATTGAAAAAATTTCAACTGCAATTTTAGCAATTTTGATGTGAAATTGTAAACATGTTGAAGTGGATTTTGAAAATTCTAGAGAGAATTTTAAAAGCTTCAACAGAATTTCAACAATGGTGAGAGGGAGTTGAAAAGTTTCAATGGGAATGGGAAGAATTGGTACGAAAACTGGAAAATTTTGAAGGGACTTTGAAAAAATTTCAACTGGAATTTTAGCAATTTTGACGTGAAATTGTAAACATGTTGAAGTGGATTTGGAAAATTCTAGAGAGAATTTTAAAAGCTTTATTAGGGTTTCAACCATTTTGGGAGGGATTTGAAAAGTTTCAATGGGAATGGGAAGAATTGGGACGAAAATTGGAAAATTTTGAAGGGACTTTGAAAAAATTTCAACTGGAATGTTAGCAATTTTGACGGGAAATTTTAAACATGTTGACGTGGATTTGGAAAATTCTAGAGAGAAGTTTCAAACTTTCAACAGGATTTCAACAGTGTTGAGAGGGATTTGAAAGGTTTCAATGGGAATGTGAAGAATTGGGGCGAAAACTGGAAAATTTTGAAGGGACTTTGAAAAAATTTCAACTGGAATGTTAGCAATTTTGACGGGAAATTTTAAACATGTTGACGTGGATTTGGAAAATTCTAGAGAGAAGTTTCAAACTTTCAACAGGATTTCAACAGTGTTGAGAGGGATTTGAAAGGTTTCAATGGGAATGTGAAGAATTGGGGCGAAAATTGGAAAATTTTGAAGGGACTTTGAAGAAATTTCAACTGGAATTTTAGCAATTTGGACGTGAAACTGTAAACATGTTGAGGTGGATTTTTAAAATTCTGGAGAGAATTTTAAAAGCTTCAACAGAATTTCAACAATGTTGAGAGGGATTTGAAAAGTTTCAATGGGAATGGGAAGAATTGGGACGAAAATTGGAAAATTTTGAAGGGACTTTGAAAAAATTTCAACTGCAATTTTAGCAATTTTGACGTGAAATTGTAAACATGTTGATGTTGATTTTGAAAATTTTAGAGAGAAGTTTCAAACTTTCAACAGGATTTCAGCAATGTTGAGAGGGATTTGAAAAGTTTCAATGGGAATGGGAAGAATTGGGACGAAAATTGGAAAATTTTTAAGGGACTTTGAAAAAATTTCAACTGCAATTTTAGCAATTTTGACGTGAAATTGTAAACATGTTGAAGTGGATTTGGAAAATTCTAGAGAGAATTTTAAAAGCTTCAACAGAATTTCAACAATGGTGAGAGGGATTTGAAAAGTTTGAATGGGAATGGGAAGTATTGGTACGAAAACTGGAAAATTTTGAAGGGACTTTGAAAAAATTTCAACTGGAATTTTAGCAATTTTGACGTGAAATTGTAAACATGTGGACATTGATTTTGAAAATTCTAGAGAGAATTTTAAAAGCTACAACAGGATTTCAACAATGTTGAGAGGGATTTGGAAAGTTTCGATGGGAATGGGAAGAATTGGGATGAAAATTGGAAAATTTTGAAGGGACTTTGAAAAATTTTCAACTGGAATTTTAGCGATTTTGACGTGAAATTGTAAACATGTTGACGTGGATTTGGAAAATTCTAGAGAGAAGTTTCAAACTTTCAACAGGATTTCAACAATGTTGAGAGGGATTTGAAAAGTTTCAATGGGAATGAGAAGAATTGGGACGAAAATTGGAAAATTTTGAAGGGACTTTGAAAAAATTTCAACTGGAATTTTAGCAATTTGGACGTGAAATTGTAAACATGTTGAAGTGGATTTTGAAAATTCTGGAGAGAATTTTAAAAGCTTCAACAGAATTTCAACAATTTTGAGAGGGATTTGAAAAGTTTCAATGGGTATGGGAAGAATTGGGACGAAAACTGGAAAATTTTGAAGGGACTTTGAAAAAATTTCAACTGGAATTTTAGCAATTTTGACGTGAAATTGTAAACATGTTGATGTTGATTTTGAAAATTCTAGAGAGAAGTTTCAAATTTTCAACAGGATTTCAACAATGTTTAGAGGGATTTGAAAAGTTTCAATGGGAATGGGAAGAATTGGGACGAAAATTGGAAAATTTTGAAGGGACTTTGAAAAAATTTCAACTGGAATGTTAGCAATTTTGACGTGAAATTGTAAACATGTTGACGTGGATTTGGAAAATTCTAGAGAGAATTTTAAAAGCTTCAACAGGATTTCAACAATGTTGAGAGGGATTTGAAAAGTTTCAATGGGAATGGGAAGAATTGGGACGAAAATTGGAAAATTTTGAAGGGACTTTGAAAAAATTTCAACTGCAATTTTAGCAATTTTGACGTGAAATTGTAAACATGTTGACGTGGATTTGGAAAATTCTAGAGAGAATTTTAAAAGCTTCAACAGAATTTCAACAATGGTGAGAGGGATTTGAAAAGTTTGAATGGGAATGGGAAGAATTGGGACGAAAATTGGAAAACTTTGAAGGGACTTTGAAAAAATTTCAACTGGAATTTTAGCAATTTTGATGTGAAATTGTAAACATGTGGACGTGGAGTTTGAAAATTCTAGAGAGAAGTTTCAAACTTTCAACAGGATTTCAGCAATGTTGAGAGGGATTTGAATAGTTTCAATGGGAATGGGAAGAATTGGGACGAAAATTGGAAAAATTTGAAGGGACTTTGAAATAATTTCAACTGGAATTTTAGCAATTTTGACGTGAAATTGTAAACATGTTGACGTGGATTTTGAAAATTTTAGAGGGACTTTTCAAACTTTGAACAGGATTTCAGCAATGTTGAGAGGGAATGAAAAGTTTGTAATGGAATGGGAAGAATTGGGACGAAAATTGGAAAATTTTGAAGGGACTGTGAAATAATTTCAACTGGAATTTTAGCAATTTTGACGTGAAATTGTAAACATGTTGACGTGGATTTGGAAAACTCTAGAGAGAAGTTTCGAACTTTCAGCAGGATTTCAACAGTGTTGAGAGGGATTTGAAAGGTTTCAATGGGAATGGGAAGAATTGGGGCGAAAATTGGAAAATTTTGAAGGGACTTTGAAAAAATTTCAACTGGAATTTTAGCAATTTTGACGTGAAATTGTAAACATGTTGAAGTGGATTTTGAAAATTCTAGCGAGAATTTTAAAAGCTTCAACAGAATTTCAACAATGTTGAGAGGGATTTGAAAAGATTCAATGGGTATGGGAAGAATTGGGACGAAAATTGGAAAATTTTGAAGGGACTTTGAAATAATTTCAACTGGAATTTTAGCAATTTTGACGTGAAATTGTAAACATGTTGATGTTGATTTTGAAAATTCTAGAGAGAAGTTTCAAACTTTCAACAGGATTTCAACAATGTTGAGAGGGATTTGAAAAGTTTCAATGGGAATGGGAAGAATTGGGACGAAAATTGGAAAATTTTGAAGGGACTTTGAAAAAATTTCAACTGGAATTTTAGCAATTTTGACGTGAAATTGTAAACATGTTGACGTGGATTTGGAAAATTCTAGAGAGAATTTTAAAAGCTTCAACAGGATTTCAACAATGGTGAGAGGGATTTTAACAGTTTCAATGGGAATGGGAAGAATTGGGACGAAAATTGGAAAATTTTGAAGGGACTTTGAAAAAATTTCAACTGCAATTTTAGCAATTTTGACGTGAAATTGTAAACATGTTGACGTGGATTTTGAAAATTCTAGCGAGAATTTTAAAAGCTTCAACAGAATTTCAACAATGTTGAGAGGGATTTGAAAAGTTTCAATGGGAATGGGAAGAATTGGGGTGAAAATTGGAAAATTTTGAAGACACTTTGAAAAAATTTCAATTGGAATTTTAGCAATTTTGACGTGAAATTGTAAACATGTTGAGGTGGATTTTGAAAATTCTGTAGAGAATTTCAAAAGCTTCAACAGAATTTCAACAATGTTGAGAGGGATTTGAAAAGTTTCAATGGGTATGGGAAGAATTGGGACGAAAATTGGAAAATTTTGAAGGGACTTTGAAAAAATTTCAACTGGAATTTTAGCAATTTTGACGTGAAATTGTAAACATGTGGACATGGATTTTTAAAATTCTAGAGAGAATTTTAAAAGCTTCAACAGGATTTCAACAATGTTGAGAGGGATTTGGAAAGTTTCGATGGGTATGGGAAGAATTGGGACGAAAATTGGAAAATTTTGAAGGGACTTGGGAAAAATTTCAACTGGAATTTTAACGATTTTGACATGAAATTGTAAACATGTTGAAGTGGATTTTGAAAATTCTAGAGAGAATTTTAAAAGCTTCAACAGGATTTCAACAGTGTTGAGAGGGATTTGAAAAGTTTCAATGAGAATGGGAAGAATTGGGAGGAAAATTGGAAAATTTTGAAGGGACTTTGAAAAAATTTCAACTGGAATTTTAGCAATTTTTACGTGAAATTGTAAACACGTGGACATGGATTTTGAAAATTCTAGAGAGAATTGTAAAAGCTTCAACAGGATTTCAACAGTGTTGAGAGGGATTTGAAAAGTTTCAATGGGAATGGGAAGAATTGGGACGAAAATTGGAAAATTTTGAAGGGACTTTGAAAAAATTTCAACTGGAATTTTAGCAATTTTGACGTGAAATTGTAAACATGTTGACGTGGATTTGGAAAATTCTAGAGAGAAGTTTCAAACTTTCAACAGGATTTCAACAATGTTGAGAGGGATTTGAAAAGTTTCAATGGGAATGGGAAGAATTGGGATGAAAATTGGAAAATTTTGAAGGGACATTGAAAAAATTTCAACTGCAATTTTAGCAATTTTGATGTGAAATTGTAAACATGTTGAAGTGGATTTTGAAAATTCTAGAGAGAATTTTAAAAGCTTCAACAGAATTTCAACAATGGTGAGAGGGAGTTGAAAAGTTTCAATGGGAATGGGAAGAATTGGTACGAAAACTGGAAAATTTTGAAGGGACTTTGAAAAAATTTCAACTGGAATTTTAGCAATTTTGACGTGAAATTGTAAACATGTTGAAGTGGATTTGGAAAATTCTAGAGAGAATTTTAAAAGCTTTATTAGGGTTTCAACCATTTTGGGAGGGATTTGAAAAGTTTCAATGGGAATGGGAAGAATTGGGACGAAAATTGGAAAATTTTGAAGGGACTTTGAAAAAATTTCAACTGGAATGTTAGCAATTTTGACGGGAAATTTTAAACATGTTGACGTGGATTTGGAAAATTCTAGAGAGAAGTTTCAAACTTTCAACAGGATTTCAACAGTGTTGAGAGGGATTTGAAAGGTTTCAATGGGAATGTGAAGAATTGGGGCGAAAACTGGAAAATTTTGAAGGGACTTTGAAAAAATTTCAACTGGAATGTTAGCAATTTTGACGGGAAATTTTAAACATGTTGACGTGGATTTGGAAAATTCTAGAGAGAAGTTTCAAACTTTCAACAGGATTTCAACAGTGTTGAGAGGGATTTGAAAGGTTTCAATGGGAATGTGAAGAATTGGGGCGAAAATTGGAAAATTTTGAAGGGACTTTGAAGAAATTTCAACTGGAATTTTAGCAATTTGGACGTGAAACTGTAAACATGTTGAGGTGGATTTTTAAAATTCTGGAGAGAATTTTAAAAGCTTCAACAGAATTTCAACAATGTTGAGAGGGATTTGAAAAGTTTCAATGGGAATGGGAAGAATTGGGACGAAAATTGGAAAATTTTGAAGGGACTTTGAAAAAATTTCAACTGCAATTTTAGCAATTTTGACGTGAAATTGTAAACATGTTGATGTTGATTTTGAAAATTTTAGAGAGAAGTTTCAAACTTTCAACAGGATTTCAGCAATGTTGAGAGGGATTTGAAAAGTTTCAATGGGAATGGGAAGAATTGGGACGAAAATTGGAAAATTTTTAAGGGACTTTGAAAAAATTTCAACTGCAATTTTAGCAATTTTGACGTGAAATTGTAAACATGTTGAAGTGGATTTGGAAAATTCTAGAGAGAATTTTAAAAGCTTGAACAGGATTTCAACAATTGTGAGAGGGATTTGAAAAGTTTCAATGGGAATGGGAAGAATTGGGACGAAAATTGGAAAATTTTGAAGGGACTTTGAAAAAATTTCAACTGGAATTTTAGCAATTTTGATGTGAAATTGTAAACATGTTGAAGTGGATTTTGAAAATTCTAGAGAGAAGTTTCAAACTTTCAACAGGATTTCAGCAATGTTGAGAGGGATTTGAAAAGTTTCAATGGGAATGGGAAGAATTGGGATGAAAATTGGAAAATTTTGAAGGGCCTTTAAAAATTTCAACTGGAATTTTAGCAATTTTGATGTGAAATTGTAAACATGTTGAAGTGGATTTGGAAAATTCTAGAGAGAATTTTAAAAGCTTCAACAGAATTTCAACAATGGTGAGAGGGATTTGAAAAGTTTGAATGGGAATGGGAAGTATTGGTACGAAAACTGGAAAATTTTGAAGGGACTTTGAAAAAATTTCAACTGGAATTTTAGCAATTTTGACGTGAAATTGTAAACATGTGGACATTGATTTTGAAAATTCTAGAGAGAATTTTAAAAGCTACAACAGGATTTCAACAATGTTGAGAGGGATTTGGAAAGTTTCGATGGGAATGGGAAGAATTGGGATGAAAATTGGAAAATTTTGAAGGGACTTTGAAAAATTTTCAACTGGAATTTTAGCGATTTTGACGTGAAATTGTAAACATGTTGACGTGGATTTGGAAAATTCTAGAGAGAAGTTTCAAACTTTCAAGAGGATTTCAACAATGTTGAGAGGGATTTGAAAAGTTTCAATGGGAATGAGAAGAATTGGGACGAAAATTGGAAAATTTTGAAGGGACTTTGAAAAAATTTCAACTGGAATTTTAGCAATTTGGACGTGAAATTGTAAACATGTTGAAGTGGATTTTGAAAATTCTGGAGAGAATTTTAAAAGCTTCAACAGAATTTCAACAATTTTGAGAGGGATTTGAAAAGTTTCAATGGGTATGGGAAGAATTGGGACGAAAACTGGAAAATTTTGAAGGGACTTTGAAAAAATTTCAACTGGAATTTTAGCAATTTTGACGTGAAATTGTAAACATGTTGATGTTGATTTTGAAAATTCTAGAGAGAAGTTTCAAATTTTCAACAGGATTTCAACAATGTTTAGAGGGATTTGAAAAGTTTCAATGGGAATGGGAAGAATTGGGACGAAAATTGGAAAATTTTGAAGGGACTTTGAAAAAATTTCAACTGGAATGTTAGCAATTTTGACGTGAAATTGTAAACATGTTGACGTGGATTTGGAAAATTCTAGAGAGAATTTTAAAAGCTTCAACAGGATTTCAACAATGTTGAGAGGGATTTGAAAAGTTTCAATGGGAATGGGAAGAATTGGGACGAAAATTGGAAAATTTTGAAGGGACTTTGAAAAAATTTCAACTGCAATTTTAGCAATTTTGACGTGAAATTGTAAACATGTTGACGTGGATTTGGAAAATTCTAGAGAGAATTTTAAAAGCTTCAACAGAATTTCAACAATGGTGAGAGGGATTTGAAAAGTTTGAATGGGAATGGGAAGAATTGGGACGAAAATTGGAAAACTTTGAAGGGACTTTGAAAAAATTTCAACTGGAATTTTAGCAATTTTGATGTGAAATTGTAAACATGTGGACGTGGAGTTTGAAAATTCTAGAGAGAAGTTTCAAACTTTCAACAGGATTTCAGCAATGTTGAGAGGGATTTGAATAGTTTCAATGGGAATGGGAAGAATTGGGACGAAAATTGGAAAAATTTGAAGGGACTTTGAAATAATTTCAACTGGAATTTTAGCAATTTTGACGTGAAATTGTAAACATGTTGACGTGGATTTTGAAAATTTTAGAGGGACTTTTCAAACTTTGAACAGGATTTCAGCAATGTTGAGAGGGAATGAAAAGTTTGTAATGGAATGGGAAGAATTGGGACGAAAATTGGAAAATTTTGAAGGGACTGAGAAATAATTTCAACTGGAATTTTAGCAATTTTGACGTGAAATTGTAAACATGTTGATGTTGATTTTGAAAATTCTAGAGAGAAGTTTCAAACTTTCAACAGGATTTCAACAATGTTGAGAGGGATTTGAAAAGTTTCAATGGGAATGGGAAGAATTGGGAGGAAAATTGGAAAATTTTGAAGGGACTTTGAAAAAATTTCAACTGCAATTTTAGCAATTTTGACATGAAATTGTAAACATGTGGACATTGATTTTGAAAATTCTAGAGAGAATTTTAAAAGCTTCAACAGGATTTCAACAATGTTGAGAGGGATTTTAACAGTTTCAATGGGAATGGGAAGAATTGGGACGAAAATTGGAAAATTTTGAAGGGACTTTGAAATAATTTCAACTGCAATTTTAGCAATTTTGACGTGAAATTGTAAACATGTTGACGTGGATTTGGAAAATTCTAGAGAGAATTTTAAAAGCTTCAACAGGATTTCAACAATGTTCAGAGGGATTTTAACAGTTTCAATGGGAATGGGAAGAATTGGGACGAAAATTGGAAAATTTTGAAGGGACTTTGAAAAAATTTCAACTGCAATTTTAGCAATTTTGACGTGAAATTGTAAACATGTTGACGTGGATTTTGAAAATTCTAGAGAGAATTTTAAAAGCTTCAACAGGATTTCAACAATTTTCAGAGGGATTTGAAAAGTTTCTAATGGAATGGGAAGAATTGGGACGAAAATTGGAAAATTTTGAAGGGACTTTGAAAAAATTTCAACTGGAATTTTAGCCATTTTGATGTGAAATTGTAAACATGTGGACGTGGAGTTTGAAAATTCTAGAGAGAAGTTTCAAACTTTCAACAGGATTTCAGCAATGTTGAGAGGGATTTGAATAGTTTCAATGGGAATGGGAAGAATTGGGACGAAAATTGGAAAAATTTGAAGGGACTTTGAAATAATTTCAACTGGAATTTTAGCAATTTTGATGTGAAATTTTTAACATGTTGACGTGGATTTTGAAAATTTTAGAGGGACTTTTCAAACTTTGAACAGGATTTCAGCAATGTTGAGAGGGATTTGAAAAGTTTCTAATGGAATGGGAAGAATTGGGACGAAAATTGGAAAATTTTGAAGGGACATTGAAAAAATTTCAACTGGAATTTTAGCAATTTAATGTGAAATTGTAAACATGTTGAGGTGGATTTGGAAAATTCTAGAGAGAATTTTAAAAGCTTCAACAGAATTTCAACAATGGTGAGAGGGATTTGAAAAGTTTGAATGGGAATGGGAAGAATTGGGACGAAAATTGGAAAACGTTGAAGGGACTTTGAAAAAATTTCAACTGGAATTTTAGCAATTTTGATGTGAAATTGTAAACATGTTGAAGTGGATTTGGAAAATTCTAGAGAGAATTTTAAAAGCTTCAACAGGATTTCAGAAATGGTGAGAGGGATTTGAAAAGTTTCAATGGGAATGGGAAGAATTGGTACGAAAACTGGAAAATTTTGAAGGGACTTTGAAAAAATTTCAACTGGAATTTTAGCAATTTTGACGTGAAATTGTAAACATGTGGACATGGATTTTGAAAATTCTAGAGAGAATTTTAAAAGCTTCAACAGGATTTCAACAATGTTGAGAGGGATTTGGAAAGTTTCGATGGGAATGGGAAGAATTGGGATGAAAATTGGAAAATTTTGAAGGGACTTTGAAAAAATTTCAACTGGAATTTTAGCGATTTTGACCTGAAATTGTAAACATGTTGATGTGGATTTTGAAAATTCTAGAGAGAATTTTCAAACTTTCAACAGGATTTCAACAATGTTGAGAGTGATTTTAACAGTTTCAATGGGAATGGGAAGAATTGGGACGAAAATTGGAAAACTTTGAAGGGACTTTGGAAAAATTTCAACTGGAATTTTAGCAATTTTGACGTGAAATTGTAAACATGTTGACGTGGATTTGGAAAATTCTAGAGAGAATTTTAAAAGCTTCAACAGGATTTCAACAATTTTCAGAGGGATTTGAAAAGTTTCTAATGGAATGGGAAGAATTGGGACGAAAATTGGAAAATTTTGAAGGGACTTTGAAAAAACTTCAACTGGAATTTTAGCAATTTTGATGTGAAATTGTAAACATGTGGACGTGGAGTTTGAAAATTCTAGAGAGAAGTTTCAAACTTTCAACAGGATTTCAGCAATGTTGAGAGGGATTTGAATAGTTTCAATGGGAATGGGAAGAATTGGGACGAAAATTGGAAAAATTTGAAGGGACTTTGAAAAAATTTCAACTGGAATTTTAGCAATTTTGATGTGAAATTGTAAACATGTTGAAGTGGATTTGGAAAATTCTAGAGAGAATTTTAAAAGCTTCAACAGAATTTCAACAATGGTGAGAGAGAGTTGAAAAGTTTCAATGGGAATGGGAAGAATTGGTACGAAAACTGGAAAATTTTGAAGGGACTTTGAAAAAATTTCAACTGCAATTTTAGCAATTTTGACGTGAAATTGTAAACATGTTGATGTTGATTTTGAAAATTCTAGAGAGAATTTTAAAAGCTTCAACAGAATTTCAACAATGTTGAGAGGGATTTTAACAGTTTCAATGGGAATGGGAAGAATTGGGACGAAAATTGGAAAATTTTGAAGGGACTTGGAAAAAATTTCAACTGGAATTTTAGCAATTTTGATGTGAAATTGTAAACATGTTGACGTGGATTTTGAAAATTCTAGAGAGAATTTTAAAAGCGTCAACAGAATTTCAACAATGTTGAGAAAGATTTGAAAAGTTTGAATGGGAATGGGAAGAATTGGGACGAAAATTAGAAAACTTTGAAGGGACTTTGAAAAAATTTCAACTGGAATTTTAGCAATTTTGATGTGAAATTGTAAACATGTTGAAGTGGATTTGGAAAATTCTAGAGAGAATTTTAAAAGCTTCAACAGGATTTCAGCAATGGTGAGAGGGATTTGAAAAGTTTCAATGGGAATGGGAAGTTTTGGGATGAAAATTGGAAAACTTTGAAGGGACTTTGAAAAAATTTCAACTGGAATTTTAGCAATTTTGACGTGAAATTGTAAACATGTTGAAGTGGATTTTGAAAATTCTAGCCAGAATTTTAAAAGCTTCAACAGAATTTCAACAGTTTTGAGAGGGATTTGAAAAGTTTCAATGGGAATGGGAAGAATTGGGACGAAAATTGGAAAATTTTTAAGGGACTTTGAAAAAATTTCAACTGGAATTTTAGCAATTTTGACGTGAAATTGTAAACATGTTGAAGTGGATTTTGAAAATTCTAGAGAGAATTTTAAAAGCCTCAACAGAATTTCAACAGTTTTGAGAGGGATTTGAAAAGTTTCAATGGGAACGAGAATGGGAAGAATTGGGACGAAAACTGGAAAATTTTTAAGGGACTTTGAAAAAATTTCAACTGGAATTTTAGCAATTTTGACGTGAAATTGTAAACATGTTGAAGTGGATTTTGAAAATTCTAGAGAGAATTTTAAAAGCCTCAACAGAATTTCCACAGTTTTGAGAGGGATTTGAAAAGTTTCAATGGGAATGGGAAGAATTGGGACAAAAATTGGAAAATTTTGAAGGGACTTTGAAAAAATTTCAACTGGAATTTTAGCAATTTTGACGTGAAATTGTAAACATGTTGAAGTGGATTTTGAAAGATCTAGAGAGAATTTTAAAAGCTTCAACAGAATTTCAACCGTTTTGAGAGGGATTTGAAAAGTTTCAATGGGAATGGGAAGAATTGGGACGAAAATTGGAAAATTTTTAAGGGACTTTGAAAAAATTTCAACTGGAATTTTAGCAATTTTGACGTGAAATTGTAAACCTGTAGACATGGATTTTGAAAATTCTAGAGAGAAGTTTCAAATATTCAATAGGATTTCAACAGTTTTGAGAGGGATTTGAAAAGTTTCAATGGGAATGGGAAGAATTGGGAGGAAAACTGGAAAATTTTTAAGGGACTTTGAAAAAATTTCAACTGGAATTTTAGCAATTTTGACGTGAAATTGTAAACATGTGGACATGGATTTTGAAAATTCTAGAGAGAATTTTAAAAGCCTCAACAGAATTTCAACAGTTTTGAGAGGGATTTGAAAAGTTTCAATGGGAATGGGAAGAATTGGGATGAAAATTGGAAAATTTTTAAGGGACTTTGAAAAAATTTCAACTGGAATTTTAGCAATTTTGACGTGAAATTGCAAACATGTTGAAGTGGATTTTGAAAATTCTAGAGAGAATTTTAAAAGCCTCAACAGAATTTCCACAGTTTTGAGAGGGATTTGAAAAGTTTCAATGGGAATGGGAAGAATTGGGACGAAAATTGGAAAATTTTTAAGGGACTTTGAAAAAATTTCAACTAGAATTTTAGCAATTTTGACATGAAGTTGGAAACATGTGGACATGGATTTTGAAAATTCTAGAGAGAAGTTTCAAACTTTCAATAGGATTTCAACAGTTTTGAGAGGGATTTGAAAAGTTTCAATGGGAATGGGAAGAATTGGGATGAAAATTGGAAAATTTTTAAGAAACTTTGAAAAAATTTCAACTGGAATCTAAGCAATTTTGACGTGAAATTTTAAACCTGTAGACATGGATTTTGAAAATTCTAGAGAGAATTTTAAAAGTTTCAACAGAATTACAACAGTTTGAGAGCGATTTGAAAAGTTTCAATGGGAATGGGAAGAATTGGGACGAAAATTGGAAAATTTTTAAGGGACTTTGAAAAAATTTCAACTGGAATTTTAGCAATTTTGACGTGAAATTGTAAACATGTTGAAGTGGATTTTGAAAATTCTAGAGAGAATTTTAAAAGCTTCAAGAGAATTTCCACAGTTTTGAGAGGGATTTGAAAAGTTTCAATGGGAATGGGAAGAATTGGGACGAAAATTGGAAAATTTTTAAGGGACTTTGAAAAAATTTCAACTGGAATTTTAGCAATTTTGACGTGAAATTGTAAACATGTTGAAGTGGATTTTGAAAATTCTAGAGAGAATTTTAAAAGCTTCAACAGAATTTCAACAGTTTTGAGAGGGATTTGAAAAGTTTCAATGGGAATGGGAAGAATTGGGACGAAAATTGGAAAATTTTTAAGGGACTTTGAAAAAATTTCAACTGGAATTTTAGCAATTTTGACGTGAAATTGTAAACCTGTGGACATGGATTTTGAAAATTCTAGAGAGAAGTTTCAAACTTTCAATAGGATTTCCACAGTTTTGAGAGGGATTTGAAAAGTTTCAATGGGAATGGGAAGAATTGGGACGAAAATTGGAAAATTTTGAAGGGACTTTGAAAAAATTTCAACTGGAATTTTAGCAATTTTGACGAGAAATTGTAAACCTGTAGACATGGATTTTGAAAATTCTAGAGAGAAGTTTAAAAGTTTCAACAGAATTTCAACAGTTTTGAGAGGGATTTGAAAAGTTTCAATGGGAATGGGAAGAATTGAGACGAAAATTGGAAAATTTTTAAGGGACTTTGAAAAAATTTCAACTGGAATTTTAGCAATTTTGACGTGAAATTGTAAACATGTTGAAGTGGATTTTGAAAATTCTAGAGAGAATTTTAAAATCTTCAAGAGAATTTCCACAGTTTTGAGAGGGATTTGAAAAGTTTCAATGGGAATGGGAAGAATTGGGACGAAAATTGGAAAATTTTTAAGGGACTTTGAAAAAATTTCAACTGGAATTTTAGCAATTTTGATGTGAAATTGTAAACCTGTGGACATGGATTTTGAAAATTCTAGAGAGAAGTTTCAAAATTTCAATAGGATTTCAACAGTTTTGAGAGGGATTTGAAAAGTTTCAATGGGAATGGGAAGAATTGGCACGAAAACTGGAAAATTTTTAAGGGACTTTGAAAAAATTTCAACTGGAATTTTAGCAATTTTGACGTGAAATTGTAAACATGTTGAAGTGGATTTTGAAAATTCTAGAGAGAATTTTAAAAGCTTCAACAGAATTTCAACAGTTTTGAGAGGGATTTGAAAAGTTTCAATGGGAATGGGAAGAATTGGGACGAAAATTGGAAAATTTTGAAGGGACTTTGAAAAAATTTCAACTGGAATTTTAGCAATTTTGACGTGAAATTGTAAACATGTTGAAGTGGATTTTGAAAATTCTAGAGAGAATTTTAAAAGCTTCAATAGGATTTCAACAGTTTTGAGAGGGATTTGAAAAGTTTCAATGGGAATGGGAAGAATTGGGAGGAAAACTGGAAAATTTTTAAGGGACTTTGAAAAAATTTCAACTGGAATTTTAGCAATTTTGACGTGAAATTGTAAACATGTGGACATGGATTTTGAAAATTCTAGAGAGAATTTTAAAAGCCTCAACAGAATTTCAACAGTTTTGAGAGGGATTTGAAAAGTTTCAATGGGAATGGGAAGAATTGGGATGAAAATTGGAAAATTTTTCAGGGACTTTGAAAAAATTTCAACTGGAATTTTAGCAATTTTGACGTGAAATTGTAAACATGTTGAAGTGGATTTTGAAAATTCTAGAGAGAATTTTAAAAGCCTCAACAGAATTTCAACAGTTTTGAGAGGGATTTGAAAAGTTTCAATGGGAATGGGAAGAATTGGGACGAAAATTGGAAAATTTTTAAGGGACTTTGAAAAAATTTCAACTAGAATTTTAGCAATTATGACATGAAGTTGGAAATATGTGGACATGGATTTTGAAAATTCTAGAGAGAAGTTTCAAACTTTCAATAGGATTTCAACAGTTTTGAGAGGGATTTGAAAAGTTTCAATGGGAATGGGAAGAATTGGGATGAAAATTGGAAAATTTTTAAGGGACTTTGAAAAAATTTCAACTGGAATCTAAGCAAGTTTGACGTGAAATTTTAAACCTGTAGACATGGATTTTGAAAATTCTAGAGAGAAGTTTAAACGTTTCAACAGAATTTCAACAGTTTGAGAGGGATTTGAAAAGTTTCAATGGGAATGGGAAGAATTGGGACGAAAATTGGAAAATTTTTAAGGGACTTTGAAAAAATTTCAACTGGAATTTTAGCAATTTTGACGTGAAATTGTAAACATGTTGAAGTGGATTTTGAAAATTCTAGAGAGAAGTTTCAAATATTCAATAGGATTTCAACAGTTTGGAGAGGGATTTGAAAAGTTTCAATGGGAATGGGAAGAATTGGGAGGAAAACTGGAAAATTTTTAAGGGACTTTGAAAAAATTTCAACTGGAATTTTAGCAATTTTGACGTGAAATTGTAAACATGTGGACATGGATTTTGAAAATTCTAGAGAGAATTTTAAAAGCCTCAACAGAATTTCAACAGTTTTGAGAGGGATTTGAAAAGTTTCAATGGGAATGGGAAGAATTGGGATGAAAATTGGAAAATTTTTAAGGGACTTTGAAAAAATTTCAACTGGAATTTTAGCAATTTTGACGTGAAATTGTAAACATGTTGAAGTGGATTTTGAAAATTCTAGAGAGAATTTTAAAAGCTTCAACAGAATTTCAACAGTTTTGAGAGGGATTTGAAAAGTTTCAATGGGAATGGGAAGAATTGGGAGGAAAGTTGGAAAATTTTTAAGGGACTTTGAAAAAATTTCAACTGGAATTTTAGCAATTTTGACGTGAAATTGTAAACCTGTGGACATGGATTTTGAAAATTCTAGAGAGAAGTTTCAAACTTTCAATAGGATTTCAACAGTTTTGAGAGGGATTTGAAAAGTTTCAATGGGAATGGGAAGAATTGGGACGAAATTTGGAAAATTTTGAAGGGACTTTGAAAAAATTTCAACTGGAATTTTAGCAATTTTGACGTGAAATTGTAAACCTGTAGACATGGATTTTGAAAATTCTAGAGAGAAGTTTAAAAGTTTCAACAGAATTTCAACAGTTTTGAGAGGGATTTGAAAAGTTTCAATGGGAATGGGAAGAATTGGGACGAAAATTGGAAAATTTTTAAGGGACTTTGAAAAAATTTCAACTGGAATTTTAGCAATTTTGACGTGAAATTGTAAACATGTTGAAGTGGATTTTGAAAATTCTAGAGAGAATTTTAAAAGCTTCAAGAGAATTTCCACAGTTTTGAGAGGGATTTGAAAAGTTTCAATGGGAATGGGAAGAATTGGGACGAAAATTGGAAAATTTTTAAGGGACTTTGAAAAAATTTCAACTGGAATTTTAGCAATTTTGACGTGAAATTGTAAACATGTTGAAGTGGATTTTGAAAATTCTAGAGAGAATTTTAAAAGCTTCAACAGAATTTCAACAGTTTTGAGAGGGATTTGAAAAGTTTCAATGGGAATGGGAAGAATTGGGACAAAAATTGGAAAATTTTTAAGGGACTTTGAAAAAATTTCAACTGGAATTTTAGCAATTTTGACGTGTAATTGTAAACCTGTGGACATGGATTTTGAAAATTCTAGAGAGAAGTTTCAAAATTTCAATAGGATTTCAACAGTTTTGAGAGGGATTTGAAAAGTTTCAATGGGAATGGGAAGAATTGGCACGAAAACTGGAAAATTTTTAAGGGACTTTGAAAAAATTTCAACTGGAATTTTAGCAATTTTGACGTGAAATTGTAAACATGTTGAAGTGGATTTTGAAAATTCTAGAGAGAATTTTAAAAGCTTCAACAGAATTTCAACAGTTTTGAGAGGGATTTGAAAAGTTTCAATGGGAATGGGAAGAATTGGGACGAAAATTGGAAAATTTTGAAGGGACTTTGAAAAAATTTCAACTGGAATTTTAGCAATTTTGACGTGAAATTGTAAACATGTGGACGTGGATTTTGAAAATTCTAGAGAGAATTTTAAAAGCTTCAATAGGATTTCAACAGTTTTGAGAGGGATTTGAAAAGTTTCAATGGGAATGGGAAGAATTGGGAGGAAAACTGGAAAATTTTGAAGGGACTTTGAAAAAATTTCAACTGGAATTTTAGCCATTTTTGACGTGAAATTGTAAACATGTGGACATGGATTTTGAAAATTCTAGAGAGAATTTTAAAAGCCTTCAACAGAATTTCAACAATTTTGAGAGGGATTTGAAAAGTTTCAATGGGAATGGGAAGAATTGGGACGAAAATTGGAAAATTTTTAAGGGACTTTGAAAAAATTTCAGCTGGAATTTTAGCCATTTTTTGACGTGAAATTATAAACATGTGGACATGGATTTTGAAAATTCTAGAGAGAATTTTAAAAGCTTCAAGAGAATTTCAACAATTTTGAGAGGGATTTGAAAAGTTTCAATGGGAATGGGAAGAATTGGGACAAAAATTGGAAAATTTTTAAGGGACTTTGAAAAAATTTCAACTGGAATTTTAGCAATTTTTTGACGTGAAATTGTAAACATGATGAAGTGGATTTTGAAAATTCTAGAGAGAATTTTAAAAGCTTCAACAGAATTTCAACAATTTTGGGAGGGATTTGAAAAGTTTCAATGGGAATGGGAAGAATTGGGACAAAAATTGGAAAATTTTTAAGGGACTTTGAAAAAATTGCAACTGGAATTTTAGCCATTTTTTTATGTGAAATTGTAAACATGTGGACATGGATTTTGAAAATTCTAGAGAGAATTTTAAAAGCTTCAACAGAGTTTCCACAATTTTGAGAGGGATTTGAAAAGTTTCAATGGGAATGGGAAGAATTGGGACAAAAATTGGAAAATTTTTAAGGGACTTTGAAAAAATTTGAACTGGCATTTTAGCCATTTTTTGACGTGAAATTGTAAACATGTGGACATGGATTTTGAAAATTCTAGAGAGAATTTTAAAAGCTTCAACAGAATTTCAACAATTTTGAGAGGGATTTGAAAAGTTTCAATGGGAATGGGAAGAATTGGGACAAAAATTGGAAAATTTTTAAGGGACTTTGAAAAAATTGCAACTGGAATTTTAGCCATTTTTTGACGTGAAATTGTAAACATGTGGACATGGATTTTGAAAATTCTAGAGAGAATTTTAAAAGCTTCAACAGAATTTCAACAATTTTGAGAGGGATTTGAAAAGTTTCAATGGGAATGGGAAGAATTGGGACAAAAATTGGAAAATTTTTAAGGGACTTTGAAAAAATTGCAACTGGAATTTTAGCCATTTTTGACGTGAAATTGTAAACATGTGGCCATGGATTTTGAAAATTCTAGAGAGAATTTTAAAAGCTTCAACAGAATTTCAACAATTTTGAGAGGGATTTGAAAAGTTTCAATGGGAATGGGAAGAATTGGGACAAAAATTGGAAAATTTTTAAGGGACTTTGAAAAAATTGCAACTGGAATTTTAGCCATTTTTTGACGTGAAATTGTAAACATGTGGACATGGATTTTGAAAATTCTAGAGAGAATTTTAAAAGCTTCAACAGAATTTCCACAATTTTGAGAGGGATTTGAAAAGTTTCAATGGGAATGGGAAGAATTGGGGCAAAAATTGGAAAATTTTCCAGAGACTTTGAAAAAATTTCAACTGGAATTTTAGCCATTTTTTGACGTGAAATTGTAAACATGTGGACATGGATTTTGAAAATTCTAGAGAGAATTTTTAAAGCTTCAACAGAATTTCAACAATTTTGAGAGGGATTTGAAAAGTTTCAATGGGAATGGGAAGAATTGGGACAAAATTGGAAAATTTTTAAGGGACTTTGAAAAAATTTCAACTGGCATTTTAGCCATTTTTTGACGTGAAATTGTAAACATGTGGCCATGGATTTTGAAAATTCTAGAGAGAATTTTAAAAGCTTCAAGAGAATTTCAACAATTTTGAGAGGGATTTGAAAAGTTTCAATGGGAATGGGAAGAATTGGGACAAAAATTGGAAAATTTTTAAGGGACTTTGAAAAAATTTCAACTGGAATTTTAGCCATTTTTTGACGTGAAATTGTAAACATGTGGACATGGATTTTGAAAATTCTAGAGAGAATTTTAAAAGCTTCAAGAGAATTTCAACAATTTTGAGAGGGATTTGAAAAGTTTCAATGGGAATGGGAAGAATTGGGACAAAAATTGGAAAATTTTTAAGGGACTTTGAAAAAATTTCAACTGGAATTTTAGCCATTTTTTGACGTGAAATTGTAAACATGATGAAGTGGATTTTGAAAATTCTAGAGAGAATTTTAAAAGCTTCAACAGAATTTCAACAATTTTGGGAGGGATTTGAAAAGTTTCAATGGGAATGGGAAGAATTGGGACAAAAATTGGAAAATTTTTAAGGGACTTTGAAAAAATTGCAACTGGAATTTTAGCAATTTTTTGACGTGAAATTGTAAACATGTGGACATGGATTTTGAAAATTCTAGAGAGAATTTTAAAAGCTTCAACAGAATTTCAACCATTTTGAGAGGGATTTGAAAAGTTTCAATGGGAATGGGAAGAATTGGGACAAAAATTGGAAAATTTTTAAGGGACTTTGAAAAAATTTCAACTGGAATTTTAGCCATTTTTTGACGTGAAATTGTAAACATGTGGACATGGATTTTGAAAATTCTAGAGAGAATTTTAAAAGCTTCAAGAGAATTTCAACAATTTTGAGAGGGATTTGAAAAGTTTCAATGGGAATGGGAAGAATTGGGACAAAATTGGAAAATTTTTAAGGGACTTTGAAAAAATTTCAG
>NW_028115308.1:0-34432 GCF_964273445.1 Streptopelia decaocto | reverse complement strand
AATGGGAAGAATTGGGACAAAAATTGGAAAATTTTTAAGGGACTTTGAAAAATTTCAACTGGAATTTTAGCCATTTTTTGACGTGAAATTGTAACATGTGGACGTGGATTTTGAAATTCTAGAGAGAATTTAAAAGCTTCAACAGAATTTCAACACTTTTGAGAGGATTTGAAAAGTTTGAAGGGGAATGGGAAGAATTGGGACAAAAATTGGAAAATTTTTAAGGGACTTTGAAAAAATTTCAACTGGAATTTTAGCCATTTTTGACGTGAAATTGTAAACATGTGGACATGGATTTTGAAAATTCTAGAGAGAATTTTAAAGCTTCAACAGAATTCTATAATTTTGAGAGGGATTTGAAAAATTTCAATGGAATGGAAGAATTGGGACAAAAATTGGAAATTTTTAAGGGACTTTGAAAAAATTTCAACTGGAATTTTAGCCATTTTTGACGTGAAATTGTAAACATGTGGCCATGGATTTGAAAATTCTAGAGAGAATTTTAAAAGCTTCAACAGAATTTCAACAATTTTGAGAGGGATTTGAAAAGTTTCAATGGGAATGGAGAATTGGGACAAAAATTGGAAAATTTTTAAGGGACTTTGAAAAAATTTCAACTGGAATTTTAGCCATTTTTTGACGTGAAATTGTAAACATGTGGACATGGATTTTGAAAATTCTAGAGAGAATTTTAAAGCTTCAACAGAATTTCAACAATTTTGAGAGGGATTTGAAAAGTTTCAATGGGAATGGAAGAATTGGGACAAAAATGGGAAAATTTTTAAGGGACTTTGAAAAAATTTCAACTGGAATTTTAGCCATTTTTTGACGTGAAATTGTAAACATGTGGCCATGGATTTTGAAAATTCTAGAGAGAATTTTAAAAGCTTCACAGAATTTCAACAATTTTGAGAGGGATTTGAAAAGTTTCAATGGAATGGAAGAATTGGGACAAAAATTGGAAAATTTTAAGGGACTTTGAAAAAATTTCAACTGGAATTTTAGCCATTTTTTGACGTGAAATTGTAAACATGTGGACATGGATTTGAAAATTCTAGAGAGAATTTTAAAGCTTCAACAGAATTCAACAATTTTGAGAGGGATTTGAAAAGTTTCAATGGAATGGGAAGAATTGGGACAAAAATTGGAAAATTTTTTAAGGGACTTTGAAAAAATTTCAACTGGAATTTAGCCATTTTTTGACGTTAAATTGTAAACATGTGGACATGGATTTGAAAATTCTAGAGAGAATTTAAAAGCTTCAAGAGAATTTCAACAATTTTGAGAGGGATTTGAAAAGTTTCAATGGGATTGGGAAGATTGGGACAAAAATTGGAAAAATTTTAAGGGACTTTGAAAAAATTTCAACTGGAATTTTAGCCATTTTTTGACGTGAAATTGTAACATGTGGCCATGGATTTTGAAATTCTAGAGAGAATTTTAAAAGCTTCAACAGAATTTCAACAATTTTGAGAGGGATTTGAAAAGTTTCAATGGGAATGGGAAGAATTGGGACAAAAATTGGAAAATTTTTCAGGGCCTTTGAAAAAATTTCACTGGAATTTTAGCCATTTTTTGACGTGAAATTGTAAACATGTGGACATGGATTTGAAAATTCTAGAGAGAATTTTAAAAGCTTCAACAGAATTTCAACACTTTTGAGAGGGATTTGAAAAGTTTCAATGGAATGGGAAGAATTGGGACAAAAATGGGAAAATTTTTAAGGGACTTTGAAAAATTTCAACTGGAATTTAGCCATTTTTTGACGTGAAATTGTAAACATGTGGACATGGATTTTGAAAATTCTAGAGAGAATTTTAAAAGCTTCAACAGAATTTCAACAATTTTGAGAGGGATTTGAAAAGTTTCAATGGGAATGGGAAGAATTGGGACAAAAATTGGAAAATTTTGAGAGGGACTTTGAAAAAATTTCAACTGGAATTTTAGCCATTTTTGACGTGAAATTGTAAACATGTGGACATGGATTTGAAAATTCTAGAGAGAATTTTAAAAGCTTCAACAGAATTTCAACAATTTTGAGAGGGATTTGAAAAGTTTCAAGGGGAATGGGAAGAATTGGGACAAAAATTGGAAATTTTTAAGGGACTTTGAAAAAATTTCAACTGGAATTTTAGCCATTTTTTGACGTGAAATTGTAAACATGTGGACGTGGATTTTGAAAATTCTAGAGAGAATTTTAAAAGCTTCAACAGAATTTCAACACTTTGAGAGGGATTTGAAAAGTTTGAAGGGAATGGAAGAATTGGGACAAAAATTGGAAAATTTTAAGGGACTTTGAAAAAATTTCAACTGGAATTTTAGCCATTTTTGACGTGAAATTGTAAACATGTGGACATGGATTTTGAAAATTCTAGAGAGAATTTTAAAAGCTTCAACAGAATTCTATAATTTTGAGAGGGATTTGAAAATTTCAATGGGAATGGGAAGAATTGGACAAAAATTGGAAAATTTTTTAAGGGACTTTGAAAAATTTCAACTGGAATTTTAGCCATTTTTTGACGTGAAATTGTAAACATGTGGCCATGGATTTTGAAAATTCTAGAGAGAATTTTAAAAGCTTCAACAGAATTTCAACATTTTGAGAGGGATTTGAAAAGTTTCAATGGGAATGGAAGAATTGGGACAAAATTGGAAATTTTTAAGGGACTTTGAAAAAATTTCAACTGGAATTTTAGCCATTTTTTGACGTGAAATTGTAAACATGTGGACATGGATTTTGAAAATTCTAGAGAGAATTTTAAAAGCTTCAACAGAATTTCAACAATTTTGAGAGGGATTTGAAAAGTTTCATTGGGAATGGGAAGAATTGGGACAAAAATGGAAAATTTTTAAGGGACTTTGAAAAATTTCAACTGGAATTTTAGCCATTTTTTGACGTGAAATTGTAAACATGTGGCCATGGATTTTGAAAATTCTAGAGAGAATTTTAAAAGCTTCAACAGAATTTCAACAATTTTGAGAGGGATTTGAAAAGTTTCAATGGGAATGGGAAGAATTGGGACAAAAATTGGAAAATTTTAAGGGACTTTGAAAAATTTCAACTGGAATTTAGCCATTTTTGACGTGAAATTGTAAACATGTGGACATGGATTTTGAAAATTCTAGAGAGAATTTTAAAAGCTTCAACAGAATTTCAACAATTTTGAGAGGGATTTGAAAAGTTTCAATGGGAATGGGAAGAATTGGGACAAAAATTGGAAAATTTTTAAGGACTTTGAAAAAATTTCAACTGGAATTTTAGCCATTTTTTGACGTTAAATTGTAAACATGTGGACATGGATTTTGAAAATTCTAGAGAGAATTTAAAAGCTTCAAGAGAATTTCAACAATTTTGAGAGGGATTTGAAAAGTTTCAATGGGATTGGGAAGAATTGGGACAAAATTGGAAAAATTTTAAGGGACTTTGAAAAAATTTCAACTGGAATTTTAGCCATTTTTTGACGTGAAATTGTAAACATGTGGCCATGGATTTTGAAAATTCTAGAGAGAATTTTAAAAGCTTCAACAGAATTTCAACAATTTTGAGAGGGATTTGAAAAGTTTCAATGGAATGGGAAGAATTGGGACAAAAATTGGAAAATTTTCAGGGCCTTTGAAAAATTTCAACTGGAATTTTAGCCATTTTTTGACGTGAAATTGTAAACATGTGGACATGGATTTTGAAAATTCTAGAGAGAATTTTAAAAGCTTCAACAGAATTTCAACAATTTTGAGAGGGATTTGAAAAGTTTCAATGGAATGGGAAGAATTGGGACAAAAATGGGAAAATTTTAAGGGACTTTGAAAAAATTTCAACTGGAATTTTAGCCATTTTTTGACGTGAAATTGTAAACATGTGGACATGGATTTTGAAATTCTAGAGAGAATTTTAAAAGCTTCAACAGAATTTCAACAATTTGAGAGGGATTTGAAAAGTTTCAATGGGAATGGGAAGAATTGGGACAAAATTGGAAAATTTTGAGAGGGACTTGAAAAAATTTCAACTGGAATTTTAGCCATTTTTTGACGTGAATTGTAAACATGTGGACATGGATTTTGAAAATTCTAGAGAGAATTTTAAAAGCTTCAACAGAATTTCAACAATTTTGAGAGGGATTGAAAAGTTTCAAGGGGAATGGGAAGAATTGGGACAAAAATTGGAAAATTTTTAAGGGACTTTGAAAAAATTTCAACTGGAATTTTAGCCATTTTTGACGTGAAATTGTAAACATGTGGACGTGGATTTGAAAATTCTAGAGAGAATTTTAAAAGCTTCAACAGAATTTCAACACTTTTGAGAGGGATTTGAAAAGTTTGAAGGGGAATGAAGAATTGGGACAAAAATTGGAAAATTTTAAGGGACTTTGAAAAAATTTCAACTGGAATTTTAGCCATTTTTGACGTGAAATTGTAAACATGTGGACATGGATTTTGAAAATTCTAGAGAGAATTTAAAAGCTTCAACAGAATTTCTATAATTTTGAGAGGGATTTGAAAAATTTCAATGGAATGGAAGAATTGGGACAAAAATTGGAAAATTTTTAAGGGACTTTGAAAAAATTTCAACTGGAATTTTAGCCATTTTTTGACGTGAAATTGTAAACATGTGGCCATGGATTTTGAAAATTCTAGAGAGAATTTTAAAAGCTTCAAACAGAATTTCAACAATTTTGAGAGGATTTGAAAAGTTTCAATGGGAATGGGAAGAATTGGGACAAAAATTGGAAAATTTTTAAGGGACTTTGAAAAATTTCAACTGGAATTTTAGCCATTTTTTGACGTGAAATTGTAAACATGTGGGACATGGATTTTGAAAATTCTAGAGAGAATTTTAAAAGCTTCAACAGAATTTCAACAATTTTGAGAGGATTTGAAAAGTTTCAATGGGAATGGGAAGAATTGGGACAAAAATGGGAAAATTTTTAAGGACTTTGAAAAAATTTCAACTGGAATTTTAGCCATTTTTTGACGTGAAATTGTAAACATGTGGCCATGGATTTTGAAAATTCTAGAGAGAATTTTAAAGCTTCAACAGAATTTCAACAATTTTGAGAGGGATTTGAAAAGTTTCAATGGGAATGGAAGAATTGGGACAAAAATTGGAAAATTTTTAAGGGACTTTGAAAAAATTTCAACTGGAATTTTAGCCATTTTTTGACGTGAAATTGTAAACATGTGGACATGGATTTTGGAAATTCTAGAGAGAATTTTAAAAGCTTCAACAGAATTTCAACAATTTGAGAGGGATTTGAAAAGTTTCAATGGGAATGGGAAGAATTGGGACAAAAATTGGAAAATTTTTAAGGGACTTTGAAAAATTTCAACTGGAATTTTAGCCATTTTTTGACGTTAAATTGTAAACATGTGGACATGGATTTTGAAAATCTAGAGAGAATTTAAAAGCTTCAAGAGAATTTCAACAATTTTGAGAGGGATTTGAAAAGTTTCAATGGGATTGGGAAGAATTGGGACAAAAATTGGAAAAATTTTAAGGGACTTTGAAAAATTTCAACTGGAATTTTAGCCATTTTTTGACGTGAAATTGTAAACATGTGGCCATGGATTTTGAAAATTCTAGAGAGAATTTTAAAAGCTTCAACAGAATTTCAACAATTTTGAGAGGGATTTGAAAAGTTTCAATGGGAATGGAAGAATTGGGACAAAAAATTGGAAAATTTTTCAGGGCCTTTGAAAAAATTTCAACTGGGAATTTTAGCCATTTTTGACGTGAAATTGTAAACATGTGGACATGGATTTTGAAAATTCTAGAGAGAATTTTAAAAGCTTCAACAGAATTTCAACACTTTTGAGAGGGATTTGAAAAAGTTTCAATGGGAATGGAAGAATTGGGACAAAAATTGGAAAATTTTTAAGGGACTTTGAAAAAATTTCAACTGGAATTTTAGCCATTTTTTGACGTGAAATTGTAAACATGTGGACATGGATTTTGAAAATTCTAGAGAGAATTTTAAAAGCTTCAACAGAATTTTAACAATTTTGAGAGGGATTTGAAAAGTTTCAATGGGAATGGGAAGAATTGGGACAAAAATTGGAAAATTTTTAAGGGACTTTGAAAAAATTTCAACTGGAATTTTAGCCATTTTTGACGTGAAATTGTAAACATGTGGACATGGATTTTGAAAATTCTAGAGAGAATTTTAAAAGCTTCAACAGAATTTCAACAATTTTGAGAGGGATTTGAAAAGTTTCAATGGGAATGGGAAGAATTGGGACAAAAATTGGAAAATTTTTAAGGGACTTTGAAAAAATTTCAACTGGAATTTTAGCCATTTTTTGACGTGAAATTGTAAACATGTGGACATGGATTTTGAAAATTCTAGAGAGAATTTTAAAAGCTTCAACAGAATTTCAACAATTTTGAGAGGGATTTGGAAAGTTTCAATGGGAATGGGATGAATTGGGACAAAAATTGGGAAAATTTTTAAGGGACTTTGAAAAAATTTCAACTGGAATTTTAGCCATTTTTTTACGTGAAATTGTAAACATGTGGCCATGGATTTTGAAAATTCTAGAGAGAATTTTAAAAGCTTCAAGAGAATTTCAACAATTTTGAGAGGGATTTGAAAAGTTTCAATGGGAATGGGAAGAATTGGGACAAAAATTGGAAAATTTTGAAGGGACTTTGAAAAAAATTTCAACTGGAATTTTAGCCATTTTTTGACGTGAAATTGTAAACATGTGGACATGGATTTTGAAAATTCTAGAGAGAATTTTAAAAGCTTCAACAGAATTTCAACAATTTTGAGAGGGATTTGAAAAGTTTCAATGGGAATGGGAAGAATTGGGACAAAAATTGGAAAATTTTTAAGGGACTTTGAAAAAATTTCAACTGGAATTTTAGCAATATTTTTACGTGAAATTGTAAACATGTGGACATGGATTTTGAAAATTCTAGAGAGAATTTTAAAAGCTTCAAGAGAATTTCAACAATTTTGAGAGGGATTTGAAAAGTTTCAATGGGAATGGGAAGAATTGGGACAAAAATTGGAAAATTTTTCAGGGACTTTGAAAAAATTTCAACTGGAATTTTAGCCATTTTTGAAGTGAAATTGTAAACATGTGGACATGGATTTTGAAAATTCTAGAGAGAATTTTAAAAGCTTCAACAGAATTTTAACAATTTTGAGAGGGATTTGAAAGTTTCAATGGGAATGGGAAGAATTGGGACAAAAATTGGAAATTTTTAAGGGACTTTGAAAAATTTCAACTGGAATTTTAGCCATTTTTTGACGTGAAATTGTAAACATGTGGACATGGATTTTGAAAATTCTAGAGAGAATTTTAAAAGCTTCAACAGAATTTCAACAACTTTTGAGAGGGATTTGAAAAGTTTCAATGGGAATGGGAAGAATTGGGACAAAAATTGGAAAATTTTTAAGGGACTTTGAAAAATTTCAACTGGAATTTAGCCATTTTTTGACGTGAAATTGTAAACATGTGGACATGGATTTTGAAAATTCTAGAGAGGAATTTTAAAAGCTTCAACAGAATTTTAACAATTTTGAGAGGGATTTGAAAAGTTTCAATGGGAATGGAAGAATTGGGACAAAAATTGGAAAATTTTTAAGGGACTTTGAAAAAATTTCAACTGGAATTTTAGCCATTTTTGACGTGAAATTGTAAACATGTGGACATGGATTTTGAAAATTCTAGAGAGAATTTTAAAAGCTTCAACAGAATTTCAACAATTTTGAGAGGGATTTGAAAAGTTTCAATGGGAATGGGAAGAATTGGGACAAAAATTGGAAAATTTTTAAGGGACTTTGAAAAATTTCAACTGAATTTTAGCCATTTTTTGACGTGAAATTGTAAACATGTGGACGTGGATTTTGAAAATTCTAGAGAGAATTTTAAAAGCTTCAACAGAATTTCAACATTTTGAGAGGGATTTGAAAAGTTTGAAGGGGAATGGGAAGAATTGGGACAAAAATTGGAAAATTTTTAAGGGACTTTGAAAAATTTCAACTGGAATTTTAGCCATTTTTTGACGTGAAATTGTAAACATGTGGACATGGATTTTGAAAATTCTAGAGAGAATTTTAAAAGCTTCAACAGAATTTTAACAATTTTGAGAGGGATTTGAAAAGTTTCAATGGGAATGGGAAGAATTGGGACAAAAATTGGAAAATTTTTAAGGGACTTTGAAAAAATTTCAACTGGAATTTTAGCCATTTTTGACGTGAAATTGTAAACATGTGGACATGGATTTTGAAAATTCTAGAGAGAATTTTAAAAGCTTCAACAGAATTTCAACACTTTTGAGAGGGATTTGAAAGTTTCAATGGGAATGGGAAGAATTGGGACAAAAATTGGAAAATTTTTAAGGGACTTTGAAAAATTTCAACTGGAATTTTAGCCATTTTTTGACGTGAAATTGTAAACATGTGGACATGGATTTTGAAAATTCTAGAGAGAATTTTAAAAGCTTCAACAGAATTTCAACAATTTTGAGAGGGATTTGAAAAGTTTCAATGGGAATGGGAAGAATTGGGACAAAAATTGGAAAATTTTTCAGGGACTTTGAAAAATTTCAACTGGAATTTTAGCCATTTTTTGACGTGAAATTGTAAACATGTGGCCATGGATTTTGAAAATTCTAGAGAGAATTTTAAAAGCTTCAAGAGAATTTCAACAATTTTGAGAGGGATTGAAAAGTTTCAATGGGAATGGGAAGAATTGGGACAAAAATTGGAAAATTTTTAAGGGACTTTGAAAAAATTTCAACTGAATTTTAGCCATTTTTGACGTTAAATTGTAAACATGTGGACATGGATTTTGAAAATTCTAGAGAGAATTTTAAAAGCTTCAACAGAATTTCAACAATTTTGAGAGGGATTTGAAAAGTTTCAATGGGAATGGGAAGAATGGACAAAAATGGGAAAATTTTTAGGGACTTTGAAAAATTTCAACTGGAATTTTAGCCATTTTTTGACGTGAAATTGTAAACATGTGGACATGGATTTTGAAAATTCTAGAGAGAATTTTAAAAGCTTCAACAGAATTTTAACAATTTGAGAGGGATTTGAAAAGTTTCAATGGGAATGGGAAGAATTGGGACAAAATTGGAAATTTTTCAGGGACTTTGAAAAAATTTCAACTGGAATTTTAGCCATTTTTTGACGTGAAATTGTAAACATGTGGACATGGATTTGAAAATTCTAGAGAGAATTTAAAAGCTTCAACAGAATTTCAACAATTTTGAGAGGGATTGAAAAGTTTCAAGGGAATGGGAAGAATTGGGACAAAAATTGGAAAATTTTTAAGGGACTTTGAAAAATTTCAACTGGAATTTTAGCCATTTTTTGACGTGAAATTGTAAACATGTGGACGTGGATTTTGAAAATTCTAGAGAGAATTTTAAAAGCTTCAACAGAATTTCAACAATTTTGAGAGGGATTTGAAAAGTTTGAAGGGAATGGGAAGAATTGGGACAAAAATGGGAAAATTTTTAAGGGACTTTGAAAAAATTTCAACTGGAATTTTAGCCATTTTTTGACGTGAAATTTGTAAACATGTGGACATGGATTTTGAAAATTCTAGAGAGAATTTTAAAAGCTTCAACAGAATTTTAACAATTTTGAGAGGATTTGAAAGTTTCAATGGGAATGGGAAGAATTGGGACAAAAATTGGAAAATTTTTAAGGGACTTTGAAAAATTCAACTGGAATTTTAGCCATTTTTTGACGTGAAATTGTAAACATGTGGACATGGATTTTGAAAATTCTAGAGAGAATTTTAAAAGCTTCAAGAGAATTTCAACAATTTTGAGAGGGATTTGAAAAGTTTCAATGGGAATGGGAAGAATTGGGACAAAAATTGGAAAATTTTAAGGGACTTTGAAAAAATTTCAACTGGAATTTTAGCCATTTTTTGACGTGAAATTGTAAACATGTGGACATGGATTTTGAAATTCTAGAGAGAATTTTAAAAGCTTCAACAGAATTTCAACAATTTTGAGAGGGATTTGAAAAGTTTCAATGGGAATGGGAAGAATTGGGACAAAATTGGAAAATTTTTCAGGGACTTTGAAAAAATTTCAACTGGAATTTTAGCCATTTTTTGACGTGAAATTGTAAACATGTGGACATGGATTTTGAAAATTCTAGAGAGAATTTTAAAAGCTTCACAGAATTCAACACTTTTGAGAGGGATTTGAAAAGTTTCAATGGGAATGGGAAGAATTGGGACAAAAATTGGAAAATTTTTTAAGGGACTTGAAAAATTTCAACTGGAATTTTAGCCATTTTTTGACGTGAAATTGTAAACATGTGGACATGGATTTTGAAAATTCTAGAGAGAATTTTAAAAGCTTCAACAGAATTTTAACAATTTTGAGAGGGATTTGAAAAGTTTCAATGGGAATGGGAAGAATTGGGACAAAAATTGGAAAATTTTTAAGGGACTTTGAAAAATTTCAACTGGAATTTTAGCCATTTTTGACGTGAAATTGTAAACATGTGGACATGGATTTTGAAAATTCTAGAGAGAATTTTAAAAGCTTCAACAGAATTTTAACAATTTGAGAGGGATTTGAAAAGTTTCAATGGGAATGGGAAGAATTGGGACAAAAATTGGAAAATTTTTAAGGGACTTTGAAAAAATTTCAACTGGAATTTTAGCCATTTTTTGACGTGAAATTGTAAACATGTGGACATGGATTTTGAAATTCTAGAGAGAATTTAAAAGCTTCAACAGAATTTCAACAATTTTGAGAGGGATTTGAAAAGTTTCAATGGGAATGGGAAGAATTGGGACAAAAATTGGAAATTTTTAAGGGACTTTGAAAAAATTTCAACTGGAATTTTAGCCATTTTTTGACGTGAAATTGTAAACATGTGGACATGGATTTTGAAAATTCTAGAGAGAATTTTAAAAGCTTCAACAGAATTTCAACAATTTTGAGAGGGATTTGAAAAGTTTCAATGGGAATGGGAAGAATTGGGACAAAAATTGGAAAATTTTTAAGGACTTTGAAAAATTTCAACTGGAATTTTAGCCATTTTTTGACGTGAAATTGTAAACATGTGGCCATGGATTTTGAAAATTCTAGAGAGAATTTTAAAAGCTTCAAGAGAATTTCTACAATTTTGAGAGGGATTTGAAAAGTTTCAATGGGAATGGGAAGAATTGGGACAAAATTGGAAAATTTTTCAGGGACTTTGAAAAAATTTCAATTGGAATTTTAGCCATTTTTTGACGTGAAATTGTAAACATGTGGACATGGATTTTGAAAATTCTAGAGAGAATTTTAAAAGCTTCAGAATTTCAACAATTTTGAGAGGGATTTGGAAAGTTTCAATGGGAATGGGATGAATTGGGACAAAAATTGGAAAAATTTTAAGGGACTTTGAAAAAATTTCAACTGGAATTTTAGCCATTTTTTTTACGTGAAATTGTAAACATGTGGACATGGATTTTGAAAATTCTAGAGAGAATTTTAAAAGCTTCAACAGAATTTCAACAATTTTGAGAGGGATTTGAAAAGTTTCAATGGGAATGGGAAGAATTGGGACAAAAATGGGAAAATTTTTAAGGGACTTAGAAAAATTTCAACTGGAATTTTAGCCATTTTTTGACGTGAAATTGTAAACATGTGGACATGGATTTTGAAAATTCTAGAGAGAATTTTAAAAGCTTCAAGAGAATTTCAACAATTTTGAGAGGGATTTGAAAAGTTTCAATGGGAATGGGAAGAATTGGGACAAAAATTGGAAAATTTTTAAGGGACTTTGAAAAAAATTTCAACTGGAATTTTAGCAATATTTTTACGTGAAATTGTAAACATGTGGACATGGATTTTGAAAATTCTAGAGAGAATTTAAAAGCTTCAAGAGAATTTCAACAATTTTGAGAGGGATTTGAAAAGTTTCAATGGGAATGGGAAGAATTGGGACAAAAATTGGAAAATTTTTCAGGGACTTTGAAAAAATTTCAACTGGAATTTTAGCCATTTTTTGAAGTGAAATTGTAAACATGTGGACATGGATTTTGAAAATTCTAGAGAGAATTTTAAAAGCTTTAACAGAATTTCTACAATTTTGAAAGGGATTTGAAAAGTTTCAATGGGAATGGGAAGAATTGGGACAAAAATTGGAAAATTTTTAAGGGACTTTGAAAAAATTTCAACTGGAATTTTAGCCATTTTTTGACGTGAAATTGTAAACATGTGGACATGGATTTTGAAAATTCTAGAGAGAATTTTAAAAGCTTCAACAGAATTTCAACAATTTTGAGAGGGATTTGAAAAGTTTCAATGGGAATGGGAAGAATTGGGACAAAAATTGGAAAATTTTTAAGGGACTTTGAAAAAATTTCAACTGGAATTTTAGCCATTTTTTGACGTGAAATTGTAAACATGTGGACATGGATTTTGAAAATTCTAGAGAGAATTTTAAAAGCTTCAACAGAATTTCAACAATTTTGAGAGGGATTTGAAAAGTTTCAATGGGAATGGGAAGAATTGGGACAAAAATTGGAAAATTTTTAAGGGACTTTGAAAAAATTTCAACTGGAATTTTAGCCATTTTTTGACGTGAAATTGTAAACATGTGGACATGGATTTTGAAAATTCTAGAGAGAATTTTAAAAGCTTCAACAGAATTTCTATAATTTTGAGAGGGATTTGAAAAGTTTCAATGGGAATGGGAAGAATTGGGACAAAAATTGGAAAATTTTTAAGGGACATTGAAAAAATTTCAACTGGAATTTTAGCCATTTTTTGACGTGAAATTGTAAACATGTGGACATGGATTTTGAAAATTCTAGAGAGAATTTTAAAAGCTTCAACAGAATTTCAACACTTTTGAGAGGGATTTGAAAAGTTTCAATGGGAATGGGAAGAATTGGGACAAAAATTGGAAAATTTTTAAGGGACTTTGAAAAAATTTCAACTGGAATTTTAGCCATTTTTTGACGTGAAATTGTAAACATGTGGACATGGATTTTGAAAATTCTAGAGAGAATTTTAAAAGCTTCAACAGAATTTCAACAATTTTGAGAGGGATTTGAAAAGTTTCAATGGGAATGGGAAGAATTGGGACAAAAATTGGAAAATTTTTCAGGGACTTTGAAAAAATTTCAACTGGAATTTTAGCCATTTTTTGACGTGAAATTGTAAACATGTGGACATGGATTTTGAAAATTCTAGAGAGAATTTTAAAAGCTTCAACAGAATTTTAACAATTTTGAGAGGGATTTGAAAAGTTTCAATGGGAATGGGAAGAATTGGGACAAAAATTGGAAAATTTTTAAGGGACTTTGAAAAAATTTCAACTGGAATTTTAGCCATTTTTTGACGTTAAATTGTAAACATGTGGACATGGATTTTGAAAATTCTAGAGAGAATTTTAAAAGCTTCAACAGAATTTCAACAATTTTGAGAGGGATTTGAAAAGTTTCAATGGGAATGGGAAGAATTGGGACAAAAATGGGAAAATTTTTAAGGGACTTTGAAAAAATTTCAACTGGAATTTTAGCCATTTTTTGACGTGAAATTGTAAACATGTGGACATGGATTTTGAAAATTCTAGAGAGAATTTTAAAAGCTTCAACAGAATTTTAACAATTTTGAGAGGGATTTGAAAAGTTTCAATGGGAATGGGAAGAATTGGGACAAAAATTGGAAAATTTTTCAGGGACTTTGAAAAAATTTCAACTGGAATTTTAGCCATTTTTTGACGTGAAATTGTAAACATGTGGACATGGATTTTGAAAATTCTAGAGAGAATTTTAAAAGCTTCAACAGAATTTCAACAATTTTGAGAGGGATTTGAAAAGTTTCAAGGGGAATGGGAAGAATTGGGACAAAAATTGGAAAATTTTTAAGGGACTTTGAAAAAATTTCAACTGGAATTTTAGCCATTTTTTGACGTGAAATTGTAAACATGTGGACGTGGATTTTGAAAATTCTAGAGAGAATTTTAAAAGCTTCAACAGAATTTCAACACTTTTGAGAGGGATTTGAAAAGTTTGAAGGGGAATGGGAAGAATTGGGACAAAAATTGGAAAATTTTTAAGGGACTTTGAAAAAATTTCAACTGGAATTTTAGCCATTTTTTGACGTGAAATTGTAAACATGTGGACATGGATTTTGAAAATTCTAGAGAGAATTTTAAAAGCTTCAACAGAATTTCTATAATTTTGAGAGGGATTTGAAAAGTTTCAATGGGAATGGGAAGAATTGGGACAAAAATTGGAAAATTTTTAAGGGACTTTGAAAAAATTTCAACTGGAATTTTAGCCATTTTGTTACGTGAAATTGTAAACATGTGGACATGGATTTTGAAAATTCTAGAGAGAATTTTAAAAGCTTCAACAGAATTTCAACAATTTTGAGAGGGATTTGAAAAGTTTCAATGGGAATGGGAAGAATTGGGACAAAAATTGGAAAATTTTTCAGGGACTTTGAAAAAATTTCAACTGGAATTTTAGCCATTTTTTGACGTGAAATTGTAAACATGTGGACATGGATTTTGAAAATTCTAGAGAGAATTTTAAAAGCTTCAACAGAATTTCAACAATTTTGAGAGGGATTTGAAAAGTTTCAATGGGAATGGGAAGAATTGGGACAAAAATTGGAAAATATTTAAGGGACTTTGAAAAAATTTCAACTGGAATTTTAGCCATTTTTTGACGTGAAATTGTAAACATGTGGACATGGATTTTGAAAATTCTAGAGAGAATTTTAAAAGCTTCAACAGAATTTCAACAATTTTGAGAGGGATTTGAAAAGTTTCAATGGGAATGGGAAGAATTGGGACAAAAATTGGAAAATTTTTCAGGGACTTTGAAAAAATTTCAACTGGAATTTTAGCCATTTTTTGACGTGAAATTGTAAACATGTGGCCATGGATTTTGAAAATTCTAGAGAGAATTTTAAAAGCTTCAACAGAATTTCAACAATTTTGAGAGGGATTTGAAAAGTTTCAATGGGAATGGGAAGAATTGGGACAAAAATTGGAAAATTTTTCAGGGACTTTGAAAAAATTTCAACTGGAATTTTAGCCATTTTTTGACGTGAAATTGTAAACATGTGGACATGGATTTTGAAAATTCTAGAGAGAATTTTAAAAGCTTCAACAGAATTTCAACCATTTTGAGAGGGATTTGAAAAGTTTCAATGGGAATGGGAAGAATTGGGACAAAAATTGGAAAATTTTAAGGGACTTTGAAAAAATTTCAACTGGAATTTTAGCCATTTTTTGACGTGAAATTGTAAACATGTGGACATGGATTTTGAAAATTCTAGAGAGAATTTTAAAAGCTTCAACAGAATTTCAACAATTTTGAGAGGGATTTGAAAAGTTTCAATGGGAATGGGAAGAATTGGGACAAAAATTGGAAAATTTTTAAGGGACTTTGAAAAAATTTCAACTGGAATTTTAGCCATTTTTTGACGTGAAATTGTAAACATGTGGCCATGGATTTTGAAAATTCTAGAGAGAATTTTAAAAGCTTCAACAGAATTTCAACAATTTTGAGAGGGATTTGAAAAGTTTCAATGGGAATGGGAAGAATTGGGACAAAAATTGGAAAATTTTTCAGGGCCTTTGAAAAAATTTCAACTGGAATTTTAGCCATTTTTTGACGTGAAATTGTAAATATGTGGACATGGATTTTGAAAATTCTAAAGAGAATTTTAAAAGCTTCAACAGAATTTCAACACTTTTGAGAGGGATTTGAAAAGTTTCAATGGGAATGGGAAGAATTGGGACAAAAATTGGAAAATTTTTAAGGGACTTTGAAAAAATTTCAACTGGAATTTTAGCCATTTTTTGACGTGAAATTGTAAACATGTGGACATGGATTTTGAAAATTCTAGAGAGAATTTTAAAAGCTTCAACAGAATTTCAACACTTTTGAGAGGGATTTGAAAAGTTTCAATGGGAATGGGAAGAATTGGGACAAAAATTGGAAAATTTTTAAGGGACTTTGAAAAAATTTCAACTGGAATTTTAGCCATTTTTTGACGTGAAATTGTAAACATGTGGCCATGGATTTTGAAAATTCTAGAGAGAATTTTAAAAGCTTCAACAGAATTTCAACAATTTTGAGAGGGATTTGAAAAGTTTCAATGGGAATGGGAAGAATTGGGACAAAAATTGGAAAATTTTTCAGGGCCTTTGAAAAAATTTCAACTGGAATTTTAGCCATTTTTTGACGTGAAATTGTAAACATGTGGACATGGATTTTGAAAATTCTAGAGAGAATTTTAAAAGCTTCAACAGAATTTCAACACTTTTGAGAGGGATTTGAAAAGTTTCAATGGGAATGGGAAGAATTGGGACAAAAATTGGAAAATTTTTAAGGGACTTTGAAAAAATTTCAACTGGAATTTTAGCCATTTTTTGACGTGAAATTGTAAACATGTGGACATGGATTTTGAAAATTCTAGAGAGAATTTTAAAAGCTTCAACAGAATTTCTATAATTTTGAGAGGGATTTGAAAAGTTTCAATGGGAATGGGAAGAATTGGGACAAAAATTGGAAAATTTTTAAGGGACTTTGAAAAAATTTCAACTGGAATTTTAGCCATTTTTTGACGTGAAATTGTAAACATGTGGACATGGATTTTGAAAATTCTAGAGAGAATTTTAAAAGCTTCAACAGAATTTCAACAATTTTGAGAGGGATTTGAAAAGTTTCAATGGGAATGGGAAGAATTGGGACAAAAATTGGAAAATTTTTAAGGGACTTTGAAAAAATTTCAACTGGAATTTTAGCAATATTTTTACGTGAAATTGTAAACATGTGGACATGGATTTTGAAAATTCTAGAGAGAATTTTAAAAGCTTCAAGAGAATTTCAACAATTTTGAGAGGGATTTGAAAAGTTTCAATGGGAATGGGAAGAATTGGGACAAAAATTGGAAAATTTTTCAGGGACTTTGAAAAAATTTCAACTGGAATTTTAGCCATTTTTTGAAGTGAAATTGTAAACATGTGGACATGGATTTTGAAAATTCTAGAGAGAATTTTAAAAGCTTCAACAGAATTTTAACAATTTTGAGAGGGATTTGAAAAGTTTCAATGGGAATGGGAAGAATTGGGACAAAAATTGGAAAATTTTTCAGGGACTTTGAAAAAATTTCAACTGGAATTTTAGCCATTTTTTGACGTGAAATTGTAAACATGTGGACATGGATTTTGAAAATTCTAGAGAGAATTTTAAAAGCTTCAACAGAATTTCAACAATTTTGAGAGGGATTTGAAAAGTTTCAATGGGAATGGGAAGAATTGGGACAAAAATTGGAAAATTTTTAAGGGACTTTGAAAAAATTTCAACTGGAATTTTAGCCATTTTTTGACGTGAAATTGTAAACATGTGGACATGGATTTTGAAAATTCTAGAGAGAATTTTAAAAGCTTCAACAGAATTTCTATAATTTTGAGAGGGATTTGAAAAGTTTCAATGGGAATGGGAAGAATTGGGACAAAAATTGGAAAATTTTTAAGGGACTTTGAAAAAATTTCAACTGGAATTTTAGCCATTTTTTGACGTGAAATTGTAAACATGTGGACATGGATTTTGAAAATTCTAGAGAGAATTTTAAAAGCTTCAACAGAATTTCAACAATTTTGAGAGGGATTTGAAAAGTTTCAATGGGAATGGGAAGAATTGGGACAAAAATTGGAAAATTTTTCAGGGACTTTGAAAAAATTTCAACTGGAATTTTAGCCATTTTTTGACGTGAAATTGTAAACATGTGGACATGGATTTTGAAAATTCTAGAGAGAATTTTAAAAGCTTCAACAGAATTTCAACAATTTTGAGAGGGATTTGAAAAGTTTCAATGGGAATGGGAAGAATTGGGACAAAAATTGGAAAATTTTTAAGGGACTTTGAAAAAATTTCAACTGGAATTTTAGCCATTTTTTGACGTGAAATTGTAAACATGTGGACATGGATTTTGAAAATTCTAGAGAGAATTTTAAAAGCTTCAACAGAATTTCAACACTTTTGAGAGGGATTTGAAAAGTTTCAATGGGAATGGGAAGAATTGGGACAAAAATTGGAAAATTTTTAAGGGACTTTGAAAAAATTTCAACTGGAATTTTAGCCATTTTTTGACGTGAAATTGTAAACATGTGGACATGGATTTTGAAAATTCTAGAGAGAATTTTAAAAGCTTCAACAGAATTTCAACAATTTTGAGAGGGATTTGAAAAGTTTCAATGGGAATGGGAAGAATTGGGACAAAAATTGGAAAATTTTTCAGGGACTTTGAAAAAATTTCAACTGGAATTTTAGCCATTTTTTGACGTGAAATTGTAAACATGTGGACATGGATTTTGAAAATTCTAGAGAGAATTTTAAAAGCTTCAACAGAATTTCAACAATTTTGAGAGGGATTTGGAAAGTTTCAATGGGAATGGGATGAATTGGGACAAAAATTGGAAAAATTTTAAGGGACTTTGAAAAAATTTCAACTGGAATTTTAGCCATTTTTTTTACGTGAAATTGTAAACATGTGGCCATGGATTTTGAAAATTCTAGAGAGAATTTTAAAAGCTTCAAGAGAATTTCAACAATTTTGAGAGGGATTTGAAAAGTTTCAATGGGAATGGGAAGAATTGGGACAAAAATTGGAAAATTTTGAAGGGACTTTGAAAAAATTTCAACTGGAATTTTAGCCATTTTTTGACGTGAAATTGTAAACATGTGGACATGGATTTTGAAAATTCTAGAGAGAATTTTAAAAGCTTCAACAGAATTTCAACAATTTTGAGAGGGATTTGAAAAGTTTCAATGGGAATGGGAAGAATTGGGACAAAAATTGGAAAATTTTTAAGGGACTTTGAAAAAATTTCAACTGGAATTTTAGCAATATTTTTACGTGAAATTGTAAACATGTGGACATGGATTTTGAAAATTCTAGAGAGAATTTTAAAAGCTTCAAGAGAATTTCAACAATTTTGAGAGGGATTTGAAAAGTTTCAATGGGAATGGGAAGAATTGGGACAAAAATTGGAAAATTTTTCAGGGACTTTGAAAAAATTTCAACTGGAATTTTAGCCATTTTTTGACGTGAAATTGTAAACATGTGGACATGGATTTTGAAAATTCTAGAGAGAATTTTAAAAGCTTCAACAGAATTTCAACAATTTTGAGAGGGATTTGAAAAGTTTCAATGGGAATGGGAAGAATTGGGACAAAAATTGGAAAATTTTTAAGGGACTTTGAAAAAATTTCAACTGGAATTTTAGCCATTTTTTGACGTGAAATTGTAAACATGTGGACATGGATTTTGAAAATTCTAGAGAGAATTTTAAAAGCTTCAACAGAATTTCAACACTTTTGAGAGGGATTTGAAAAGTTTCAATGGGAATGGGAAGAATTGGGACAAAAATTGGAAAATTTTTAAGGGACTTTGAAAAAATTTCAACTGGAATTTTAGCCATTTTTTGACGTGAAATTGTAAACATGTGGACATGGATTTTGAAAATTCTAGAGAGAATTTTAAAAGCTTCAACAGAATTTCAACAATTTTGAGAGGGATTTGAAAAGTTTCAATGGGAATGGGAAGAATTGGGACAAAAATTGGAAAATTTTTCAGGGACTTTGAAAAAATTTCAACTGGAATTTTAGCCATTTTTTGACGTGAAATTGTAAACATGTGGACATGGATTTTGAAAATTCTAGAGAGAATTTTAAAAGCTTCAACAGAATTTCAACAATTTTGAGAGGGATTTGGAAAGTTTCAATGGGAATGGGATGAATTGGGACAAAAATTGGAAAAATTTTAAGGGACTTTGAAAAAATTTCAACTGGAATTTTAGCCATTTTTTTTACGTGAAATTGTAAACATGTGGCCATGGATTTTGAAAATTCTAGAGAGAATTTTAAAAGCTTCAAGAGAATTTCAACAATTTTGAGAGGGATTTGAAAAGTTTCAATGGGAATGGGAAGAATTGGGACAAAAATTGGAAAATTTTGAAGGGACTTTGAAAAAATTTCAACTGGAATTTTAGCCATTTTTTGACGTGAAATTGTAAACATGTGGACATGGATTTTGAAAATTCTAGAGAGAATTTTAAAAGCTTCAACAGAATTTCAACAATTTTGAGAGGGATTTGAAAAGTTTCAATGGGAATGGGAAGAATTGGGACAAAAATTGGAAAATTTTTAAGGGACTTTGAAAAAATTTCAACTGGAATTTTAGCAATATTTTTACGTGAAATTGTAAACATGTGGACATGGATTTTGAAAATTCTAGAGAGAATTTTAAAAGCTTCAAGAGAATTTCAACAATTTTGAGAGGGATTTGAAAAGTTTCAATGGGAATGGGAAGAATTGGGACAAAAATTGGAAAATTTTTCAGGGACTTTGAAAAAATTTCAACTGGAATTTTAGCCATTTTTTGAAGTGAAATTGTAAACATGTGGACATGGATTTTGAAAATTCTAGAGAGAATTTTAAAAGCTTCAACAGAATTTTAACAATTTTGAGAGGGATTTGAAAAGTTTCAATGGGAATGGGAAGAATTGGGACAAAAATTGGAAAATTTTTCAGGGACTTTGAAAAAATTTCAACTGGAATTTTAGCCATTTTTTGACGTGAAATTGTAAACATGTGGACATGGATTTTGAAAATTCTAGAGAGAATTTTAAAAGCTTCAACAGAATTTCAACAATTTTGAGAGGGATTTGAAAAGTTTCAATGGGAATGGGAAGAATTGGGACAAAAATTGGAAAATTTTGAAGGGACTTTGAAAAAATTTCAACTGGAATTTTAGCCATTTTTTGACGTGAAATTGTAAACATGTGGACATGGATTTTGAAAATTCTAGAGAGAATTTTAAAAGCTTCAACAGAATTTCTATAATTTTGAGAGGGATTTGAAAAGTTTCAATGGGAATGGGAAGAATTGGGACAAAAATTGGAAAATTTTTAAGGGACTTTGAAAAAATTTCAACTGGAATTTTAGCCATTTTTTGACGTGAAATTGTAAACATGTGGACATGGATTTTGAAAATTCTAGAGAGAATTTTAAAAGCTTCAACAGAATTTCAACAATTTTGAGAGGGATTTGAAAAGTTTCAATGGGAATGGGAAGAATTGGGACAAAAATTGGAAAATTTTTCAGGGACTTTGAAAAAATTTCAACTGGAATTTTAGCCATTTTTTGAAGTGAAATTGTAAACATGTGGCCATGGATTTTGAAAATTCTAGAGAGAATTTTAAAAGCTTCAAGAGAATTTCAACAATTTTGAGAGGGATTTGAAAAGTTTCAATGGGAATGGGAAGAATTGGGACAAAAATTGGAAAATTTTTAAGGGACTTTGAAAAAATTTCAACTGGAATTTTAGCCATTTTTTGACGTGAAATTGTAAACATGTGGACATGGATTTTGAAAATTCTAGAGAGAATTTTAAAAGCTTCAACAGAATTTCAACACTTTTGAGAGGGATTTGAAAAGTTTCAATGGGAATGGGAAGAATTGGGACAAAAATTGTAAAATTTTTAAGGGACTTTGAAAAAATTTCAACTGGAATTTTAGCCATTTTTTGACGTGAAATTGTAAACATGTGGACATGGATTTTGAAAATTCTAGAGAGAATTTTAAAAGCTTCAACAGAATTTCAACAATTTTGAGAGGGATTTGAAAAGTTTCAATGGGAATGGGAAGAACTGGGACAAAAATTGGAAAATTTTTAAGGGACTTTGAAAAAATTTCAACTGGAATTTTAGCCATTTTTTGACGTGAAATTGTAAACATGTGGACATGGATTTTGAAAATTCTAGAGAGAATTTTAAAAGCTTCAACAGAATTTCAACAATTTTGAGAGGGATTTGAAAAGTTTCAATGGGAATGGGAAGAATTGGGACAAAAATTGGAAAATTTTTAAGGGACTTTGAAAAAATTTCAACTGGAATTTTAGCCATTTTTTGACGTGAAATTGTAAACATGTGGACATGGATTTTGAAAATTCTAGAGAGAATTTTAAAAGCTTCAACAGAATTTTAACAATTTTGAGAGGGATTTGAAAAGTTTCAATGGGAATGGGAAGAATTGGGACAAAAATTGGAAAATTTTTAAGGGACTTTGAAAAAATTTCAACTGGAATTTTAGCCATTTTTTTATGTGAAATTGAAAACATGTGGCCATGGATTTTGAAAATTCTAGAGAGAATTTTAAAAGCTTCAAGAGAATTTCAACAATTTTGAGAGGGATTTGAAAAGTTTCAATGGGAATGGGAAGAATTGGGACAAAAATTGGAAAATTTTTAAGGGACTTTGAAAAAATTTCAACTGGAATTTTAGCCATTTTTTGACGTGAAATTGTAAACATGTGGACATGGATTTTGAAAATTCTAGAGAGAATTTTAAAAGCTTCAACAGAATTTCAACAATTTTGAGAGGGATTTGAAAAGTTTCAATGGGAATGGGAAGAATTGGGACAAAAATTGGAAAATTTTTCAGGGACTTTGAAAAAATTTCAACTGGAATTTTAGCCATTTTTTGAAGTGAAATTGTAAACATGTGGACATGGATTTTGAAAATTCTAGAGAGAATTTTAAAAGCTTCAACCGAATTTTAACAATTTTGAGAGGGATTTGAAAAGTTTCAATGGGAATGGGAAGAATTGGGACAAAAATTGGAAAATTTTTCAGGGACTTTGAAAAAATTTCAACTGGAATTTTAGCCATTTTTTGACGTGAAATTGTAAACATGTGGACATGGATTTTGAAAATTCTAGAGAGAATTTTAAAAGCTTCAACAGAATTTCAACACTTTTGAGAGGGATTTGAAAAGTTTCAATGGGAATGGGAAGAATTGGGACAAAAATTGTAAAATTTTTAAGGGACTTTGAAAAAATTTCAACTGGAATTTTAGCCATTTTTTGACGTGAAATTGTAAACATGTGGACATGGATTTTGAAAATTCTAGAGAGAATTTTAAAAGCTTCAACAGAATTTCAACAATTTTGAGAGGGATTTGAAAAGTTTCAATGGGAATGGGAAGAACTGGGACAAAAATTGGAAAATTTTTAAGGGACTTTGAAAAAATTTCAACTGGAATTTTAGCCATTTTTTGACGTGAAATTGTAAACATGTGGACATGGATTTTGAAAATTCTAGAGAGAATTTTAAAAGCTTCAACAGAATTTCAACAATTTTGAGAGGGATTTGAAAAGTTTCAATGGGAATGGGAAGAATTGGGACAAAAATTGGAAAATTTTTAAGGGACTTTGAAAAAATTTCAACTGGAATTTTAGCCATTTTTTGACGTGAAATTGTAAACATGTGGACATGGATTTTGAAAATTCTAGAGAGAATTTTAAAAGCTTCAACAGAATTTTAACAATTTTGAGAGGGATTTGAAAAGTTTCAATGGGAATGGGAAGAATTGGGACAAAAATTGGAAAATTTTTAAGGGACTTTGAAAAAATTTCAACTGGAATTTTAGCCATTTTTTTATGTGAAATTGAAAACATGTGGCCATGGATTTTGAAAATTCTAGAGAGAATTTTAAAAGCTTCAAGAGAATTTCAACAATTTTGAGAGGGATTTGAAAAGTTTCAATGGGAATGGGAAGAATTGGGACAAAAATTGGAAAATTTTTAAGGGACTTTGAAAAAATTTCAACTGGAATTTTAGCCATTTTTTGACGTGAAATTGTAAACATGTGGACATGGATTTTGAAAATTCTAGAGAGAATTTTAAAAGCTTCAACAGAATTTCTACAATTTTGAGAGGGATTTGAAAAGTTTCAATGGGAATGGGAAGAATTGGGACAAAAATTGGAAAATTTTTCAGGGACTTTGAAAAAATTTCAACTGGAATTTTAGCCATTTTTTGAAGTGAAATTGTAAACATGTGGACATGGATTTTGAAAATTCTAGAGAGAATTTTAAAAGCTTCAACCGAATTTTAACAATTTTGAGAGGGATTTGAAAAGTTTCAATGGGAATGGGAAGAATTGGGACAAAAATTGGAAAATTTTTCAGGGACTTTGAAAAAATTTCAACTGGAATTTTAGCCATTTTTTGACGTGAAATTGTAAACATGTGGACATGGATTTTGAAAATTCTAGAGAGAATTTTAAAAGCTTCAACAGAATTTCAACACTTTTGAGAGGGATTTGAAAAGTTTCAATGGGAATGGGAAGAATTGGGACAAAAATTGGAAAATTTTTAAGGGACTTTGAAAAAATTTCAACTGGAATTTTAGCCATTTTTTGACGTGAAATTGTAAACATGTGGACATGGATTTTGAAAATTCTAGAGAGAATTTTAAAAGCTTCAACAGAATTTCAACAATTTTGAGAGGGATTTGAAAAGTTTCAATGGGAATGGGAAGAACTGGGACAAAAATTGGAAAATTTTTAAGGGACTTTGAAAAAATTTCAACTGGAATTTTAGCCATTTTTTGACGTGAAATTGTAAACATGTGGACATGGATTTTGAAAATTCTAGAGAGAATTTTAAAAGCTTCAACAGAATTTCAACAATTTTGAGAGGGATTTGAAAAGTTTCAATGGGAATGGGAAGAATTGGGACAAAAATTGGAAAATTTTTAAGGGACTTTGAAAAAATTTCAACTGGAATTTTAGCCATTTTTTTATGTGAAATTGAAAACATGTGGCCATGGATTTTGAAAATTCTAGAGAGAATTTTAAAAGCTTCAAGAGAATTTCAACAATTTTGAGAGGGATTTGAAAAGTTTCAATGGGAATGGGAAGAATTGGGACAAAAATTGGAAAATTTTTAAGGGACTTTGAAAAAATTTCAACTGGAATTTTAGCCATTTTTTGACGTGAAATTGTAAACATGTGGACATGGATTTTGAAAATTCTAGAGAGAATTTTAAAAGCTTCAACAGAATTTCAACAATTTTGAGAGGGATTTGAAAAGTTTCAATGGGAATGGGAAGAATTGGGACAAAAATTGGAAAATTTTTAAGGGACTTTGAAAAAATTTCAACTGGAATTTTAGCCATTTTTTGACGTGAAATTGTAAACATGTGGACATGGATTTTGAAAATTCTAGAGAGAATTTTAAAAGCTTCAACAGAATTTCAACAATTTTGAGAGGGATTTGAAAAGTTTCAATGGGAATGGGAAGAATTGGGACAAAAATTGGAAAATTTTTAAGGGACTTTGAAAAAATGTCAACTGGAATTTTAGCCATTTTTTTATGTGAAATTGTAAACATGTGGACATGGATTTTGAAAATTCTAGAGAGAATTTTAAAAGCTTCAAGAGAATTTCAACAATTTTGAGAGGGATTTGAAAAGTTTCAATGGGAATGGGAAGAATTGGGACAAAAATTGGAAAATTTTTAAGGGACTTTGAAAAAATTTCAACTGGAATTTTAGCCATTTTTTGACGTTAAATTGTAAACATGTGGACATGGATTTTGAAAATTCTAGAGAGAATTTAAAAGCTTCAAGAGAATTTCAACAATTTTGAGAGGGATTTGAAAAGTTTCAATGGGAATGGGAAGAATTGGGACAAAAATTGGAAAATTTTTAAGGGACTTTGAAAAAATTTCAACTGGAATTTTAGCCATTTTTTGACGTGAAATTGTAAACATGTGGCCATGGATTTTGAAAATTCTAGAGAGAATTTTAAAAGCTTCAACAGAATTTCAACAATTTTGAGAGGGATTTGAAAAGTTTCAATGGGAATGGGAAGAATTGGGACAAAAATTGGAAAATTTTTAAGGGACTTTGAAAAAATTTCAACTGGAATTTTAGCCATTTTTTGACGTGAAATTGTAAACATGTGGACATGGATTTTGAAAATTCTAGAGAGAATTTTAAAAGCTTCAACAGAATTTCAACAATTTTGAGAGGGATTTGAAAAGTTTCAATGGGAATGGGAAGAATTGGGACAAAAATTGGAAAATTTTTCAGGGACTTTGAAAAAATTTCAACTGGAATTTTAGCCATTTTTTGACGTTAAATTGTAAACATGTGGACATGGATTTTGAAAATTCTAGAGAGAATTTAAAAGCTTCAAGAGAATTTCAACAATTTTGAGAGGGATTTGAAAAGTTTCAATGGGAATGGGAAGAATTGGGACAAAAATGGGAAAATTTTTAAGGGACTTTGAAAAAATTTCAACTGGAATTTTAGCAATTTTTTTATGTGAAATTGTAAACATGTGGCCATGGATTTTGAAAATTCTAGAGAGAATTTTAAAAGCTTCAACAGAATTTCAACAATTTTGAGAGGGATTTGAAAAGTTTCAATGGGAATGGGAAGAATTGGGACAAAAATTGGAAAATTTTTCAGGGCCTTTGAAAAAATTTCAACTGGAATTTTAGCCATTTTTTGACGTGAAATTGTAAACATGTGGACATGGATTTTGAAAATTCTAGAGAGAATTTTAAAAGCTTCAACAGAATTTCAACACTTTTGAGAGGGATTTGAAAAGTTTCAATGGGAATGGGAAGAATTGGGACAAAAATTGGAAAATTTTTAAGGGACTTTGAAAAAATTTCAACTGGAATTTTAGCCATTTTTTGACGTGAAATTGTAAACATGTGGACATGGATTTTGAAAATTCTAGAGAGAATTTTAAAAGCTTCAACAGAATTTTAACAATTTTGAGAGGGATTTGAAAAGTTTCAATGGGAATGGGAAGAATTGGGACAAAAATTGGAAAATTTTTAAGGGACTTTGAAAAAATTTCAACTGGAATTTTAGCCATTTTTTGACGTGAAATTGTAAACATGTGGACATGGATTTTGAAAATTCTAGAGAGAATTTTAAAAGCTTCAAGAGAATTTCAACAATTTTGAGAGGGATTTGAAAAGTTTCAATGGGAATGGGAAGAATTGGGACAAAAATTGGAAAATTTTTAAGGGACTTTGAAAAAATTTCAACTGGAATTTTAGCCATTTTTTGACGTGAAATTGTAAACATGTGGACATGGATTTTGAAAATTCTAGAGAGAATTTTAAAAGCTTCAACAGAATTTCTACAATTTTGAGAGGGATTTGAAAAGTTTCAATGGGAATGGGAAGAATTGGGACAAAAATTGGAAAATTTTTCAGGGACTTTGAAAAAATTTCAACTGGAATTTTAGCCATTTTTTGACGTGAAATTGTAAACATGTGGACATGGATTTTGAAAATTCTAGAGAGAATTTTAAAAGCTTCAACAGAATTTCAACAATTTTGAGAGGGATTTGAAAAGTTTCAATGGGAATGGGAAGAATTGGGACAAAAATTGGAAAATTTTTAAGGGACTTTGAAAAAATTTCAACTGGAATTTTAGCCATTTTTTGACTTGAAATTGTAAACATGTGGACATGGATTTTGAAAATTCTAGAGAGAATTTTAAAAGCTTCAAGAGAATTTCAACAATTTTGAGAGGGATTTGAAAAGTTTCAATGGGAATGGGAAGAATTGGGACAAAAATTGGAAAATTTTTAAGGGACTTTGAAAAAATTTCAACTGGAATTTTAGCCATTTTTTGACGTGAAATTGTAAACATGTGGACATGGATTTTGAAAATTCTAGAGAGAATTTTAAAAGCTTCAACAGAATTTCAACAATTTTGAGAGGGATTTGAAAAGTTTCAATGGGAATGGGAAGAATTGGGACAAAAATTGGAAAATTTTTAAGGGACTTTGAAAAAATTTCAACTGGAATTTTAGCCATTTTTTGACGTGAAATTGTAAACATGTGGACATGGATTTTGAAAATTCTAGAGAGAATTTTAAAAGCTTCAACAGAATTTCAACAATTTTGAGAGGGATTTGAAAAGTTTCAAGGGGAATGGGAAGAATTGGGACAAAAATTGGAAAATTTTTAAGGGACTTTGAAAAAATTTCAACTGGAATTTTAGCCATTTTTTGACGTGAAATTGTAAACATGTGGACATGGATTTTGAAAATTCTAGAGAGAATTTTAAAAGCTTCAACAGAATTTCAACAATTTTGAGAGGGATTTGAAAAGTTTCAATGGGAATGGGAAGAATTGGGACAAAAATTGGAAAAATTTTAAGGGACTTTGAAAAAATTTCAACTGGAATTTTAGCCATTTTTTTTACGTGAAATTGTAAACATGTGGACATGGATTTTGAAAATTCTAGAGAGAATTTTAAAAGCTTCAACAGAATTTCAACAATTTTGAGAGGGATTTGAAAAGTTTCAACGGGAATGGGAAGAATTGGGACAAAAATGGGAAAATTTTTAAGGGACTTTGAAAAAATTTCAACTGGAATTTTAGCCATTTTTTGACGTGAAATTGTAAACATGTGGACATGGATTTTGAAAATTCTAGAGAGAATTTTAAAAGCTTCAAGAGAATTTCAACAATTTTGAGAGGGATTTGAAAAGTTTGAAGGGGAATGGGAAGAATTGGGACAAAAATTGGAAAATTTTTAAGGGACTTTGAAAAAATTTCAACTGGAATTTTAGCAATATTTTTACGTGAAATTGTAAACATGTGGACATGGATTTTGAAAATTCTAGAGAGAATTTTAAAAGCTTCAAGAGAATTTCAACAATTTTGAGAGGGATTTGAAAAGTTTCAATGGGAATGGGAAGAATTGGGACAAAAATTGGAAAATTTTTCAGGGACTTTGAAAAAATTTCAACTGGAATTTTAGCCATTTTTTGAAGTGAAATTGTAAACATGTGGACATGGATTTTGAAAATTCTAGAGAGAATTTTAAAAGCTTCAACCGAATTTTAACAATTTTGAGAGGGATTTGAAAAGTTTCAATGGGAATGGGAAGAATTGGGACAAAAATTGGAAAATTTTTCAGGGACTTTGAAAAAATTTCAACTGGAATTTTAGCCATTTTTTGACGTGAAATTGTAAACATGTGGACATGGATTTTGAAAATTCTAGAGAGAATTTTAAAAGCTTCAACAGAATTTCAACACTTTTGAGAGGGATTTGAAAAGTTTCAATGGGAATGGGAAGAATTGGGACAAAAATTGTAAAATTTTTAAGGGACTTTGAAAAAATTTCAACTGGAATTTTAGCCATTTTTTGACGTGAAATTGTAAACATGTGGACATGGATTTTGAAAATTCTAGAGAGAATTTTAAAAGCTTCAACAGAATTTCAACAATTTTGAGAGGGATTTGAAAAGTTTCAATGGGAATGGGAAGAACTGGGACAAAAATTGGAAAATTTTTAAGGGACTTTGAAAAAATTTCAACTGGAATTTTAGCCATTTTTTGACGTGAAATTGTAAACATGTGGACATGGATTTTGAAAATTCTAGAGAGAATTTTAAAAGCTTCAACAGAATTTCAACAATTTTGAGAGGGATTTGAAAAGTTTCAATGGGAATGGGAAGAATTGGGACAAAAATTGGAAAATTTTTAAGGGACTTTGAAAAAATTTCAACTGGAATTTTAGCCATTTTTTGACGTGAAATTGTAAACATGTGGACATGGATTTTGAAAATTCTAGAGAGAATTTTAAAAGCTTCAACAGAATTTTAACAATTTTGAGAGGGATTTGAAAAGTTTCAATGGGAATGGGAAGAATTGGGACAAAAATTGGAAAATTTTTAAGGGACTTTGAAAAAATTTCAACTGGAATTTTAGCCATTTTTTTATGTGAAATTGAAAACATGTGGCCATGGATTTTGAAAATTCTAGAGAGAATTTTAAAAGCTTCAAGAGAATTTCAACAATTTTGAGAGGGATTTGAAAAGTTTCAATGGGAATGGGAAGAATTGGGACAAAAATTGGAAAATTTTTAAGGGACTTTGAAAAAATTTCAACTGGAATTTTAGCCATTTTTTGACGTGAAATTGTAAACATGTGGACATGGATTTTGAAAATTCTAGAGAGAATTTTAAAAGCTTCAACAGAATTTCAACAATTTTGAGAGGGATTTGAAAAGTTTCAATGGGAATGGGAAGAATTGGGACAAAAATTGGAAAATTTTTAAGGGACTTTGAAAAAATTTCAACTGGAATTTTAGCCATTTTTTGACGTGAAATTGTAAACATGTGGACATGGATTTTGAAAATTCTAGAGAGAATTTTAAAAGCTTCAACAGAATTTCAACAATTTTGAGAGGGATTTGAAAAGTTTCAATGGGAATGGGAAGAATTGGGACAAAAATTGGAAAATTTTTAAGGGACTTTGAAAAAATTTCAACTGGAATTTTAGCCATTTTTTGACGTGAAATTGTAAACATGTGGACATGGATTTTGAAAATTCTAGAGAGAATTTTAAAAGCTTCAAGAGAATTTCAACAATTTTGAGAGGGATTTGAAAAGTTTCAATGGGAATGGGAAGAATTGGGACAAAAATTGGAAAATTTTTCAGGGACTTTGAAAAAATTTCAACTGGAATTTTAGCCATTTTTTGACGTGAAATTGTAAACATGTGGACATGGATTTTGAAAATTCTAGAGAGAATTTTAAAAGCTTCAACAGAATTTCAACACTTTTGAGAGGGATTTGAAAAGTTTCAATGGGAATGGGAAGAATTGGGACAAAAATTGGAACATTTTTAAGGGACTTTGAAAAAATTTCAACTGGAATTTTAGCCATTTTTTGACGTGAAATTGTAAACATGTGGACATGGATTTTGAAAATTCTAGAGAGAATTTTAAAAGCTTCAACAGAATTTCAACAATTTTGAGAGGGATTTGAAAAGTTTCAATGGGAATGGGAAGAACTGGGACAAAAACTGGAAAATTTTTAAGGGACTTTGAAAAAATTTCAACTGGAATTTTAGCCATTTTTTGACGTGAAATTGTAAACATGTGGACATGGATTTTGAAAATTCTAGAGAGAATTTTAAAAGCTTCAACAGAATTTTAACAATTTTGAGAGGGATTTGAAAAGTTTCAATGGGAATGGGAAGAATTGGGACAAAAATTGGAAAATTTTTAAGGGACTTTGAAAAAATTTCAACTGGAATTTTAGCAATTTTTTTATGTGAAATTGTAAACATGTGGCCATGGATTTTGAAAATTCTAGAGAGAATTTTAAAAGCTTCAACAGAATTTCAACAATTTTGAGAGGGATTTGAAAAGTTTCAATGGGAATGGGAAGAATTGGGACAAAAATTGGAAAATTTTTAAGGGACTTTGAAAAAATTTCAACTGGAATTTTAGCCATTTTTTGACGTGAAATTGTAAACATGTGGACATGGATTTTGAAAATTCTAGAGAGAATTTTAAAAGCTTCAACAGAATTTCAACAATTTTGAGAGGGATTTGAAAAGTTTCAATGGGAATGGGAAGAATTGGGACAAAAATTGGAAAATTTTTAAGGGACTTTGAAAAAATTTCAACTGGAATTTTAGCCATTTTTTGACGTGAAATTGTAAACATGTGGACATGGATTTTGAAAATTCTAGAGAGAATTTTAAAAGCTTCAAGAGAATTTCAACAATTTTGAGAGGGATTTGAAAAGTTTCAATGGGAATGGGAAGAATTGGGACAAAAATTGGAAAATTTTTCAGGGACTTTGAAAAAATTTCAACTGGAATTTTAGCCAATTTTTGACGTGAAATTGTAAACATGTTGAAGTGGATTTTGAAAATTCTAGAGAGAATTTTAAAAGCTTCAACAGAATTTCAACAATTTTGAGAGGGATTTGAAAAGTTTCAATGGGAATGGGAAGAACTGGGACAAAAACTGGAAAATTTTTAAGGGACTTTGAAAAAATTTCAACTGGAATTTTAGCCATTTTTTGACGTGAAATTGTAAACATGTGGACATGGATTTTGAAAATTCTAGAGAGAATTTTAAAAGCTTCAACAGAATTTCTACAATTTTGAGAGGGATTTGAAAAGTTTCAATGGGAATGGGAAGAATTGGGACAAAAATTGGAAAATTTTTAAGGGACTTTGAAAAAATTTCAACTGGAATTTTAGCCATTTTTTGACGTGAAATTGTAAACATGTGGCCATGGATTTTGAAAATTCTAGAGAGAATTTTAAAAGCTTCAACAGAATTTCAACAATTTTAAGAGGGATTTGAAAAGTTTCAATGGGAATGGGAAGAATTGGGACAAAAATTGGAAAATTTTTAAGGGACTTTGAAAAAATTTCAACTGGAATTTTAGCAATTTTTTGACGTGAAATTGTAAACATGTGGACATGGATTTTGAAAATTCTAGAGAGAATTTTAAAAGCTTCAACAGAATTTCAACAATTTTGAGAGGGATTTGAAAAGTTTCAATGGGAATGGGAAGAATTGGGACAAAAATTGGAAAATTTTTCAGGGACTTTGAAAAAATGTCAACTGGAATTTTAGCAATTTTTTGACGTGAAATTGTAAACATGTGGACATGGATTTTGAAAATTCTAGAGAGAATTTTAAAAGCTTCAACAGAATTTCAACAATTTTGAGAGGGATTTGAAAAGTTTCAATGGGAATGGGAAGAATTGGGACAAAAATTGGAAAATTTTTCAGGGACTTTGAAAAAATTTCAACTGGAATTTTAGCCATTTTTTGACATGAAATTGTAAACATGTGGACATGGATTTTGAAAATTCTAGAGAGAATTTTAAAAGCTTCAACAGAATTTCAACAATTTTGAGAGGGATTTGAAAAGTTTCAATGGGAATGGGAAGAATTGGGACAAAAATTGGAAAATTTTTAAGGGACTTTGAAAAAATTTCAACTGGAATTTTAGCCATTTTTTGACGTGAAATTGTAAACATGTGGACATGGATTTTGAAAATTCTAGAGAGAATCTTAAAAGCTTCAACAGAATTTCAACACTTTTGAGAGGGATTTGAAAAGTTTCAATGGGAATGGGAAGAATTGGGACAAAAATGGGAAAATTTTTAAGGGACTTTGAAAAAATTTCAACTGGAATTTTAGCCATTTTTTGACGTGAAATTGTAAACATGTGGACATGGATTTTGAAAGTTCTAGAGAGAATTTTAAAAGCTTCAACAGAATTTCAACAATTTTGAGAGGGATTTGAAAAGTTTCAATGGGAATGGTAAGAACTGGGACAAAAATTGGAAAATTTTTAAGGGACTTTGAAAAAATTTCAACTGGAATTTTAGCCAATTTTTTATGTGAAATTGTAAACATGTGGACATGGATTTTGAAAATTCTAGAGAGAATTTTAAAAGCTTCAAGAGAATTTCAACAATTTTGAGAGGGATTTGAAAAGTTTCAATGGGAATGGGAAGAATTGGGACAAAAATTGGAAAATTTTTAAGGGACTTTGAAAAAATTTCAACTGGAATTTTAGCCATTTTTTGACGTGAAATTGTAAACATGTGGACATGGATTTTGAAAATTCTAGAGAGAATTTTAAAAGCTTCAAGAGAATTTCAACAATTTTGAGAGGGATTTGAAAAGTTTCAATGGGAATGGGAAGAATTGGGACAAAAATTGGAAAATTTTTCAGGGACTTTGAAAAAATTTCAACTGGAATTTTAGCCATTTTTTGACGTGAAATTGTAAACATGTGGACATGGATTTTGAAAATTCTAGAGAGAATTTTAAAAGCTTCAAGAGAATTTCAACAATTATGAGAGGGATTTGAAAAGTTTCAATGGGAATGGGAAGAATTGGGACAAAAATTGGAAAATTTTTAAGGGACTTTGAAAAAATTTCAACTGGAATTTTAGCCATTTTTTGACGTGAAATTGTAAACATGTGGACATGGATTTTGAAAATTCTAGAGAGAATTTTAAAAGCTTCAACAGAATTTCAACAATTTCGAGAGGGATTTGAAAAGTTTCAATGGGAATGGGAAGAATTGGGACAAAAATTGGAAAATTTTTCAGGGACTTTGAAAAAATTTCAACTGGAATTTTAGCCATTTTTTGACGTGAAATTGTAAACATGTGGACATGGATTTTGAAAATTCTAGAGAGAATTTTAAAAGCTTCAACAGAATTTCAACACTTTTGAGAGGGATTTGAAAAGTTTCAATGGGAATGGGAAGAATTGGGACAAAAATTGGAACATTTTTAAGGGACTTTGAAAAAATTTCAACTGGAATTTTAGCCATTTTTTGACGTGAAATTGTAAACATGTGGACATGGATTTTGAAAATTCTAGAGAGAATTTTAAAAGCTTCAACAGAATTTCCACAATTTTGAGAGGGATTTGAAAAGTTTCAATGGGAATGGGAAGAATTGGGACAAAAATTGGAAAATTTTTAAGGGACTTTGAAAAAATTTCAACTGGAATTTTAGCCATTTTTTGACGTGAACTTGTAAACATGTGGACATGGATTTTGAAAATTCTAGTGAGAATTTTAAAAGCTTCAACAGAATTTCAACAATTTTGAGAGGGATTTGAAAAGTTTCAATGGGAATGGGAAGAATTGGGACAAAAATGGGAAAATTTTTAAGGGACTTTGAAAAAATTTCAACTGGAATTTTAGCCATTTTTTGACGTGAAATTGTAAACATGTGGACATGGATTTTGAAAATTCTAGAGAGAATTTTAAAAGCTTCAACAGAATTTCTACAATTTTGAGAGGGATTTGAAAAGTTTCAAT
>NW_028115309.1:0-23932 GCF_964273445.1 Streptopelia decaocto | reverse complement strand
TTTCAACTGGAATTTTAGCCATTTTTTGACGTGAAATTGTAAACATGTGGACATGGATTTTGAAAATTCTAGAGAGAATTTTAAAAGCTTCAACAGAATTTCAACAATTTTGAGAGGGATTTGAAAAGTTTTCAATGGGAATGGGAAGAATTGGGACAAAATTGGAAAATTTTTAAGGGACTTTGAAAAAATTTCAACTGGAATTTTAGCCATTTTTTTGACGTGAAATTGTAAACATGTGGCCATGGATTTTGAAAATTCTAGAGAGAATTTTAAAAGCTTCAACAGAATTTCAACAATTTTGAGAGGGATTTGAAAAGTTTCAATGGGAATGGGAAGAATTGGGACAAAAATTGGAAAATTTTTAAGGGACTTTGAAAAAATTTCAACTGGAATTTTAGCCATTTTTTGACGTGAAATTGTAAACATGTGGCCATGGATTTTGAAAATTCTAGAGAGAATTTTAAAAGCTTCAACAGAATTTCAACAATTTTGAGAGGGATTTGAAAAGTTTCAATGGGAATGGGAAGAATTGGGACAAAAATTGGAAAATTTTTAAGGGACTTTGAAAAAATTTCAACTGGAATTTTAGCCATTTTTTGACGTGAAATTGTAAACATGTGGCCATGGATTTTGAAAATTCTAGAGAGAATTTTAAAAGCTTCAACAGAATTTCAACAATTTTGAGAGGGATTTGAAAAGTTTCAATGGGAATGGGAAGAATTGGGACAAAAATTGGAAAATTTTTAAGGGACTTTGAAAAAATTTCAACTGGAATTTTAGCCATTTTTTGACGTGAAATTGTAAACATGTGGCCATGGATTTTGAAAATTCTAGAGAGAATTTTAAAAGCTTCAACAGAATTTCAACAATTTTGAGAGGGATTTGAAAAGTTTCAATGGGAATGGGAAGAATTGGGACAAAAATTGGAAAATTTTTAAGGGACTTTGAAAAAATTTCAACTGGAATTTTAGCCATTTTTTGACGTGAAATTGTAAACATGTGGCCATGGATTTTGAAAATTCTAGAGAGAATTTTAAAAGCTTCAAGAGAATTTCAACAATTTTGAGAGGGATTTGAAAAGTTTCAATGGGAATGGGAAGAATTGGGACAAAAATTGGAAAATTTTTAAGGGACTTTGAAAAAATTTCAACTGGAATTTTAGCCATTTTTTGACGTGAAATTGTAAACATGTGGCCATGGATTTTGAAAATTCTAGAGAGAATTTTAAAAGCTTCAACAGAATTTCAACAATTTTGAGAGGGATTTGAAAAGTTTCAATGGGAATGGGAAGAATTGGGACAAAAATTGGAAAATTTTTAAGGGACTTTGAAAAAATTTCAACTGGAATTTTAGCCATTTTTTGACGTGAAATTGTAAACATGTGGCCATGGATTTTGAAAATTCTAGAGAGAATTTTAAAAGCTTCAAGAGAATTTCAACAATTTTGAGAGGGATTTGAAAAGTTTCAATGGGAATGGGAAGAATTGGGACAAAAATTGGAAAATTTTTCAGGGACTTTGAAAAAATTTCAACTGGAATTTTAGCCATTTTGTTATGTGAAATTGTAAACATGTGGCCATGGATTTTGAAAATTCTAGAGAGAATTTTAAAAGCTTCAAGAGAATTTCAACAATTTTGAGAGGGATTTGAAAAGTTTCAATGGGAATGGGAAGAATTGGGACAAAAATTGGAAAATTTTTAAGGGACTTTGAAAAAATTTCAACTGGAATTTTAGCCATTTTTTGACGTGAAATTGTAAACATGTGGCCATGGATTTTGAAAATTCTAGAGAGAATTTTAAAAGCTTCAACAGAATTTCAACAATTTTGAGAGGGATTTGAAAAGTTTCAATGGGAATGGGAAGAATTGGGACAAAAATTGGAAAATTTTTCAGGGACTTTGAAAAAATTTCAACTGGAATTTTAGCCATTTTTTGACGTGAAATTGTAAACATGTGGACATGGATTTTGAAAATTCTAGAGAGAATTTTAAAAGCTTCAAGAGAATTTCAACAATTTTGAGAGGGATTTGAAAAGTTTCAATGGGAATGGGAAGAATTGGGACAAAAATTGGAAAATTTTTAAGGGACTTTGAAAAAATTTCAACTGGAATTTTAGCCATTTTTTGACGTGAAATTGTAAACATGTGGACATGGATTTTGAAAATTCTAGAGAGAATTTTAAAAGCTTCAACAGAATTTCAACAATTTTGAGAGGGATTTGAAAAGTTTCAATGGGAATGGGAAGAATTGGGACAAAAATTGGAAAATTTTTAAGGGACTTTGAAAAAATTTCAACTGGAATTTTAGCAATTTTTTTGACGTGAAATTGTAAACATGTGGCCATGGATTTTGAAAATTCTAGAGAGAATTTTAAAAGCTTCAACAGAATTTCAACAATTTTGAGAGGGATTTGAAAAGTTTCAATGGGAATGGGAAGAATTGGGACAAAAATTGGAAAATTTTTAAGGGACTTTGAAAAAATTTCAACTGGAATTTTAGCCATTTTTTGATGTGAAATTGTAAACATGTGGCCATGGATTTTGAAAATTCTAGAGAGAATTTTAAAAGCTTTAACAGAATTTCAACTATTTAGAGAGGGATTTGAAAAGTTTCAATGGGAATGGGAAGAATTGGGACAAAAATTGGAAAATTTTTAAGGGACTTTGAAAAAATTTCAACTGGAATTTTAGCCATTTTTTGACGTGAAATTGTAAACATGTGGCCATGGATTTTGAAAATTCTAGAGAGAATTTTAAAAGCTTCAACAGAATTTCAACAATTTGGAGAGGGATTTGAAAAGTTTCAATGGGAATGGGAAGAATTGGGACAAAAATTGGAAAATTTTTAAGGGACTTTGAAAAAATTTCAACTGGAATTTTAGCCATTTTTTGACGTGAAATTGTAAACATGTGGCCATGGATTTTGAAAATTCTAGAGAGAATTTTAAAAGCTTCAACAGAATTTCCACAATTTGGAGAGGGATTTGAAAAGTTTCAATGGGAATGGGAAGAATTGGGACAAAAATTGGAAAATTTTTAAGGGACTTTGAAAAAATTTCAACTGGAATTTTAGCCATTTTTTGACGTGAAATTGTAAACATGTGGTCATGGATTTTTAAAATTCTAGAGAGAATTTTAAAAGCTTCAAGAGAATTTGAACAATTTTGAGAGGGATTTGAAAAGTTTCAATGGGAATGGGAAGAATTGGGACAAAAATTGGAAAATTTTTAAGGGACTTTGAAAAAATTTCAACTGGAATTTTAGCCATTTTGTTATGTGAAATTGTAAACATGTGGACATGGATTTTGAAAATTCTAGAGAGAATTTTAAAAGCTTCAAGAGAATTTCAACAATTTTGAGAGGGATTTGAAAACTTTCAATGGGAATGGGAAGAATTGGGACAAAAATTGGAAAATTTTTAAGGGACTTTGAAAAAATTTCAACTGGAATTTTAGCAATTTTTTGACGTGAAATTGTAAACATGTGGACATGGATTTTGAAAATTCTAGAGAGAATTTTAAAAGCTTCAAGAGAATTTCAACAATTTGGAGAGGGATTTGAAAAGTTTCAATGGGAATGGGAAGAATTGGGACAAAAATTGGAAAATTTTTAAGGGACTTTGAAAAAATTTCAACTGGAATTTTAGCCATTTTTTGACGTGAAATTGTAAACATGTGGACATGGATTTTGAAAATTCTAGAGAGAATTTTAAAAGCTTCAACAGAATTTCAACAATTTTGAGAGGGATTTGAAAAGTTTCAATGGGAATGGGAAGAATTGGGACAAAAATTGGAAAACTTTTAAGGGACTTCGAAAAAATTTCAACTGGAATTTTAGCCATTTTTTGACGTGAAATTGTAAACATGTGGACATGGATTTTGAAAATTCTAGAGAGAATTTTAAAAGCTTTAACAGAATTTCTACAATTTTGAGAGGGATTTGAAAAGTTTCAATGGGAATGGGAAGAATTGGGACAAAAATTGGAAAATTTTTAAGGGACTTTGAAAAAATTTCAACTGGAATTTTAGCAATTTTTTGACGTGAAATTGTAAACATGTGGCCATGGATTTTGAAAATTCTAGAGAGAATTTTAAAAGCTTCAAGAGAATTTCAACAATTTTGAGAGGGATTTGAAAAGTTTCAATGGGAATGGGAAGAATTGGGACAAAAATTGGAAAATTTTTAAAGGACTTTGAAAAAATTTTAACTGGAATTTTAGCAATTTTTTGTCGTGAAATTGTAAACATGTTGAAGTGGATTTTGAAAATTCTAGAGAGAATTTTAAAAGCTTCAAGAGAATTTCAACAATTTTGAGAGGGATTTGAAAAGTTTCAATGGGAATGGGAAGAATTGGGACAAAAATTGGAAAACTTTTAAGGGACTTTGAAAAAATTTCAACTGGAATTTTAGCCATTTTTTGACGTGAAATTGTAAACATGTGGACATGGATTTTGAAAATTCTAGAGAGAATTTTAAAAGCTTCAAGAGAATTTCAACAATTTTGAGAGGGATTTGAAAAGTTTCAATGGGAATGGGAAGAATTGGGACAAAAATTGGAAAATTTTTAAGGGACTTCGAAAAAATTTCAACTGGAATTTTAGCCATTTTTTGACGTGAAATTGTAAACATGTGGACATGGATTTTGAAAATTCTATAGAGAATTTTAAAAGCTTTAACAGAATTTCAACAATTTGGAGAGGGATTTGAAAAGTTTCAATGGGAATGGGAAGAATTGGGACAAAAATTGGAAAATTTTTAAGGGACTTTGAAAAAATTTCAACTGGAATTTTAGCAATTTTTTGACGTGAAATTGTAAACATGTGGCCATGGATTTTGAAAATTCTAGAGAGAATTTTAAAAGCTTCAACAGAATTTCAACAATTTGGAGAGGGATTTGAAAAGTTTCAATGGGAATGGGAAGAATTGGGACAAAAATTGGAAAATTTTTAAGGGACTTTGAAAAAATTTCAACTGGAATTTTAGCCATTTGTTGACGTGAAATTGTAAACATGTGGCCATGGATTTTGAAAATTCTAGAGAGAATTTTAAAAGCTTCAAGAGAATTTCAACAATTTTGAGAGGGATTTGAAAAGTTTCAATGGGAATGGGAAGAATTGGGACAAAAATTGGAAAATTTTTAAGGGACTTTGAAAAAATTTCAACTGGAATTTTAGCCATTTTGTTACGTGAAATTGTAAACATGTGGCCATGGATTTTGAAAATTCTAGAGAGAATTTTAAAAGCTTCAAGAGAATTTCAACAATTTTGAGAGGGATTTGAAAAGTTTCAATGGGAATGGGAAGAATTGGGACAAAAATTGGAAAATTTTTAAGGGACTTTGAAAAAATTTCAACTGGAATTTTAGCCATTTTGTTACGTGAAATTGTAAACATGTGGCCATGGATTTTGAAAATTCTAGAGAGAATTTTAAAAGCTTCAACAGAATTTCAACAATTTTGAGAGGGATTTGAAAAGTTTCAATGGGAATGGGAAGAATTGGGACAAAAATTGGAAAATTTTTCAGGGACTTTGAAAAAATTTCAACTGGAATTTTAGCCATTTTTTGACGTGAAATTGTAAACATGTGGCCATGGATTTTGAAAATTCTAGAGAGAATTTTAAAAGCTTCAACAGAATTTCAACAATTTTGAGAGGGATTTGAAAAGTTTCAATGGGAATGGGAAGAATTGGGACAAAAATTGGAAAATTTTTAAGGGACTTTGAAAAAATTTCAACTGGAATTTTAGCCATTTTGTTACGTGAAATTGTAAACATGTGGCCATGGATTTTGAAAATTCTAGAGAGAATTTTAAAAGCTTCAAGAGAATTTCAACAATTTTGAGAGGGATTTGAAAAGTTTCAATGGGAATGGGAAGAATTGGGACAAAAATTGGAAAATTTTTAAGGGACTTTGAAAAAATTTCAACTGGAATTTTAGCCATTTTTTGACGTGAAATTGTAAACATGTGGCCATGGATTTTGAAAATTCTAGAGAGAATTTTAAAAGCTTCAACAGAATTTCAACAATTTTGAGAGGGATTTGAAAAGTTTCAATGGGAATGGGAAGAATTGGGACAAAAATTGGAAAATTTTTAAGGGACTTTCAAAAAATTTCAACTGGAATTTTAGCCATTTTTTGACGTGAAATTGTAAACATGTGGCCATGGATTTTGAAAATTCTAGAGAGAATTTTAAAAGCTTCAACAGAATTTCAACAATTTTGAGAGGGATTTGAAAAGTTTCAATGGGAATGGGAAGAATTGGGACAAAAATTGGAAAATTTTTAAGGGACTTTCAAAAAATTTCAACTGGAATTTTAGCCATTTTTTGACGTGAAATTGTAAACATGTGGACATGGATTTTGAAAATTCTAGAGAGAATTTTAAAAGCTTCAAGAGAATTTCAACAATTTTGAGAGGGATTTGAAAAGTTTCAATGGGAATGGGAAGAATTGGGACAAAAATTGGAAAATTTTTAAGGGACTTTGAAAAAATTTCAACTGGAATTTTAGCCATTTTGTTGACGTGAAATTGTAAACATGTGGACATGGATTTTGAAAATTCTAGAGAGAATTTTAAAAGCTTCAAGAGAATTTCAACAATTTGGAGAGGGATTTGAAAAGTTTCAATGGGAATGGGAAGAATTGGGACAAAAATTGGAAAATTTTTCAGGGACTTTGAAAAAATTTCAACTGGAATTTTAGCCATTTTGTTACGTGAAATTGTAAACATGTGGACATGGATTTTGAAAATTCTAGAGAGAAATTTAAAAGCTTCAACAGAATTTCAACAATTTTGAGAGGGATTTGAAAAGTTTCAATGGGAATGGGAAGAATTGGGACAAAAATTGGAAAATTTTTAAGGGACTTTGAAAAAATTTCAACTGGAATTTTAGCCATTTTTTGACGTGAAATTGTAAACATGTGGACATGGATTTTGAAAATTCTAGAGAGAATTTTAAAAGCTTCAACAGAATTTCAACAATTTTGAGAGGGATTTGAAAAGTTTCAATGGGAATGGGAAGAATTGGGACAAAAATTGGAAAACTTTTAAGGGACTTTGAAAAAATTTCAACTGGAATTTTAGCCATTTTTTGACGTGAAATTGTAAACATGTGGACATGGATTTTGAAAATTCTAGAGAGAATTTTAAAAGCTTTAACAGAATTTCTACAATTTTGAGAGGGATTTGAAAAGTTTCAATGGGAATGGGAAGAATTGGGACAAAAATTGGAAAATTTTTAAGGGACTTTGAAAAAATTTCAACTGGAATTTTAGCAATTTTTTGACGTGAAATTGTAAACATGTGGCCATGGATTTTGAAAATTGTAGAGAGAATTTTAAAAGCTTCAAGAGAATTTCAACAATTTTGAGAGGGATTTGAAAAGTTTCAATGGGAATGGGAAGAATTGGGACAAAAATTGGAAAATTTTTAAGGGACTTTGAAAAAATTTCAACTGGAATTTTAACAATTTTTTTATGTGAAATTGTAAACATGTGGACATGGATTTTGAAAATTCTAGAGAGAATTTTAAAAGCTTCAAGAGAATTTCAACAATTTTGAGAGGGATTTGAAAAGTTTCAATGGGAATGGGAAGAATTGGGACAAAAATTGGAAAATTTTTAAGGGACTTTGAAAAAATTTCAACTGGAATTTTAGCCATTTTGTTACGTGAAATTGTAAACATGTGGCCATGGATTTTGAAAATTCTAGAGAGAATTTTAAAAGCTTCAAGAGAATTTCAACAATTTTGAGAGGGATTTGAAAAGTTTCAATGGGAATGGGAAGAATTGGGACAAAAATTGGAAAATTTTTAAGGGACTTTGAAAAAATTTCAACTGGAATTTTAGCCATTTTTTTATGTGAAATTGTAAACATGTGGCCATGGATTTTGAAAATTCTAGAGAGAATTTTAAAAGCTTCAACAGAATTTCAACAATTTTGAGAGGGATTTGAAAAGTTTCAATGGGAATGGGAAGAATTGGGACAAAAATTGGAAAACTTTTAAGGGACTTTGAAAAAATTTCAACTGGAATTTTAGCCATTTTTTGACGTGAAATTGTAAACATGTGGACATGGATTTTGAAAATTCTAGAGAGAATTTTAAAAGCTTTAACAGAATTTCAACAATTTTGAGAGGGATTTGAAAAGTTTCAATGGGAATGGGAAGAATTGGGACAAAAATTGGAAAATTTTTAAGGGACTTTGAAAAAATTTCAACTGGAATTTTAGCCATTTTTTGACGTGAAATTGTAAACATGTGGCCATGGATTTTGAAAATTCTAGAGAGAATTTTAAAAGCTTCAAGAGAATGTCAACAATTTTGAGAGGGATTTGAAAAGTTTCAATGGGAATGGGAAGAATTGGGACAAAAATTGGAAAATTTTTAAGGGACTTTGAAAAAACTTCAACTGGAATTTTAGCCATTTTTTGACGTGAAATTGTAAACATGTGGCCATGGATTTTGAAAATTCTAGAGAGAATTTTAAAAGCTTCAACAGAATTTCAACAATTTTGAGAGGGATTTGAAAAGTTTCAATGGGAATGGGAAGAATTGGGACAAAAATTGGAAAATTTTTAAGGGACTTTGAAAAAATTTCAACTGGAATTTTTGCAATTTTTTGACGTGAAATTGTAAACATGTGGCCATGGATTTTGAAAATGCTAGAGAGAATTTTAAAAGCTTCAAGAGAATTTCAACAATTTTGAGAGGGATTTGAAAAGTTTCAATGGGAATGGGAAGAATTGGGACAAAAATTGGAAAATTTTTAAGGGACTTTGAAAAAACTTCAACTGGAATTTTAGCCATTTTGTTACGTGAAATTGTAAACATGTGGCCATGGATTTTGAAAATTCTAGAGAGAATTTTAAAAGCTTCAACAGAATTTCAACAATTTTGAGAGGGATTTGAAAAGTTTCAATGGGAATGGGAAGAATTGGGACAAAAATTGGAAAATTTTTAAGGGACTTTGAAAAAATTTCAACTGGAATTTTAGCAATTTTTTGACGTGAAATTGTAAACATGTGGACATGGATTTTGAAAATTCTAGAGAGAATTTTAAAAGCTTCAACAGAATTTCTACAATTTTGAGAGGGATTTGAAAAGTTTCAATGGGAATGGGAAGAATTGGGACAAAAATTGGAAAATTTTTAAGGGACTTTGAAAAAATTTCAACTGGAATTTTAGCCATTTTTTGACGTGAAATTGTAAACATGTGGCCATGGATTTTGAAAATTCTAGAGAGAATTTTGAAAGCTTCAACAGAATTTCAACAATTTGGAGAGGGATTTGAAAAGTTTCAATGGGAATGGGAAGAATTGGAACAAAAATTGGAAAATTTTTAAGGGACTTTGAAAAAATTTCAACTGGAATTTTAGCAATTTTTTGACGTGAAATTGTAAACATGTGGCCATGGATTTTGAAAATTCTAGAGAGAATTTTAAAAGCTTCAACAGAATTTCAACAATTTGGAGAGGGATTTGAAAAGTTTCAATGGGAATGGGAAGAATTGGGACAAAAATTGGAAAATTTTTAAGGGACTTTGAAAAAATTTCAACTGGAATTTTAGCCATTTGTTGACGTGAAATTGTAAACATGTGGCCATGGATTTTGAAAATTCTAGAGAGAATTTTAAAAGCTTCAAGAGAATTTCAACAATTTTGAGAGGGATTTGAAAAGTTTCAATGGGAATGGGAAGAATTGGGACAAAAATTGGAAAATTTTTAAGGGACTTTGAAAAAATTTCAACTGGAATTTTAGCCATTTTGTTACGTGAAATTGTAAACATGTGGCCATGGATTTTGAAAATTCTAGAGAGAATTTTAAAAGCTTCAAGAGAATTTCAACAATTTTGAGAGGGATTTGAAAAGTTTCAATGGGAATGGGAAGAATTGGGACAAAAATTGGAAAATTTTTAAGGGACTTTGAAAAAATTTCAACTGGAATTTTAGCCATTTTGTTACGTGAAATTGTAAACATGTGGCCATGGATTTTGAAAATTCTAGAGAGAATTTTAAAAGCTTCAAGAGAATTTCAACAATTTTGAGAGGGATTTGAAAAGTTTCAATGGGAATGGGAAGAATTGGGACAAAAATTGGAAAATTTTTAAGGGACTTTGAAAAAATTTCAACTGGAATTTTAGCCATTTTTTTATGTGAAATTGTAAACATGTGGCCATGGATTTTGAAAATTCTAGAGAGAATTTTAAAAGCTTCAACAGAATTTCAACAATTTTGAGAGGGATTTGAAAAGTTTCAATGGGAATGGGAAGAATTGGGACAAAAATTGGAAAACTTTTAAGGGACTTTGAAAAAATTTCAACTGGAATTTTAGCCATTTTTTGACGTGAAATTGTAAACATATGGACATGGATTTTGAAAATTCTAGAGAGAATTTTAAAAGCTTTAACAGAATTTCAACAATTTTGAGAGGGATTTGAAAAGTTTCAATGGGAATGGGAAGAATTGGGACAAAAATTGGAAAATTTTTAAGGGACTTTGAAAAAATTTCAACTGGAATTTTAGCCATTTTTTGACGTGAAATTGTAAACATGTGGCCATGGATTTTGAAAATTCTAGAGAGAATTTTAAAAGCTTCAAGAGAATTTCAACAATTTTGAGAGGGATTTGAAAAGTTTCAATGGGAATGGGAAGAATTGGGACAAAAATTGGAAAATTTTTAAGGGACTTTGAAAAAACTTCAACTGGAATTTTAGCCATTTTTTGACGTGAAATTGTAAACATGTGGACATGGATTTTGAAAATTCTAGAGAGAATTTTAAAAGCTTCAACAGAATTTCAACAATTTTGAGAGGGATTTGAAAAGTTTCAATGGGAATGGGAAGAATTGGGACAAAAATTGGAAAATTTTTAAGGGACTTTGAAAAAATTTCAACTGGAATTTTTGCAATTTTTTGACGTGAAATTGTAAACATGTGGCCATGGATTTTGAAAATGCTAGAGAGAATTTTAAAAGCTTCAAGAGAATTTCAACAATTTTGAGAGGGATTTGAAAAGTTTCAATGGGAATGGGAAGAATTGGGACAAAAATTGGAAAATTTTTAAGGGACTTTGAAAAAATTTCAACTGGAATTTTAGCCATTTTGTTACGTGAAATTGTAAACATGTGGCCATGGATTTTGAAAATTCTAGAGAGAATTTTAAAAGCTTCAACAGAATTTCAACAATTTTGAGAGGGATTTGAAAAGTTTCAATGGGAATGGGAAGAATTGGGACAAAAATTGGAAAATTTTTAAGGGACTTTGAAAAAATTTCAACTGGAATTTTAGCAATTTTTTGACGTGAAATTGTAAACATGTGGACATGGATTTTGAAAATTCTAGAGAGAATTTTAAAAGCTTCAACAGAATTTCTACAATTTTGAGAGGGATTTGAAAAGTTTCAATGGGAATGGGAAGAATTGGGACAAAAATTGGAAAATTTTTAAGGGACTTTGAAAAAATTTCAACTGGAATTTTAGCCATTTTTTGACGTGAAATTGTAAACATGTGGCCATGGATTTTGAAAATTCTAGAGAGAATTTTGAAAGCTTCAACAGAATTTCAACAATTTGGAGAGGGATTTGAAAAGTTTCAATGGGAATGGGAAGAATTGGAACAAAAATTGGAAAATTTTTAAGGGACTTTGAAAAAATTTCAACTGGAATTTTAGCAATTTTTTTATGTGAAATTGTAAACATGTGGCCATGGATTTTGAAAATTCTAGAGAGAATTTTAAAAGCTTCAACAGAATTTCAACAATTTGGAGAGGGATTTGAAAAGTTTCAATGGGAATGGGAAGAATTGGGACAAAAATTGGAAAATTTTTAAGGGACTTTGAAAAAATTTCAACTGGAATTTTAGCCATTTTTTGACGTGAAATTGTAAACATGTGGCCATGGATTTTGAAAATTCTAGAGAGAATTTTAAAAGCTTCAAGAGAATTTCAACAATTTTGAGAGGGATTTGAAAAGTTTCAATGGGAATGGGAAGAATTGGGACAAAAATTGGAAAATTTTTAAGGGACTTTGAAAAAATTTCAACTGGAATTTTAGCCATTTTGTTACGTGAAATTGTAAACATGTGGCCATGGATTTTGAAAATTCTAGAGAGAATTTTAAAAGCTTCAAGAGAATTTCAACAATTTTGAGAGGGATTTGAAAAGTTTCAATGGGAATGGGAAGAATTGGGACAAAAATTGGAAAATTTTTAAGGGACTTTGAAAAAATTTCAACTGGAATTTTAGCCATTTTTTGACGTGAAATTGTAAACATGTGGCCATGGATTTTGAAAATTCTAGAGAGAATTTTAAAAGCTTCAACAGAATTTCAACAATTTTGAGAGGGATTTGAAAAGTTTCAATGGGAATGGGAAGAATTGGGACAAAAATTGGAAAATTTTTAAGGGACTTTCAAAAAATTTCAACTGGAATTTTAGCCATTTTTTGACGTGAAATTGTAAACATGTGGCCATGGATTTTGAAAATTCTAGAGAGAATTTTAAAAGCTTCAACAGAATTTCAACAATTTTGAGAGGGATTTGAAAAGTTTCAATGGGAATGGGAAGAATTGGGACAAAAATTGGAAAATTTTTCAGGGACTTTGAAAAAATTTCAACTGGAATTTTAGCAATTTTTTGACGTGAAATTGTAAACATGTGGCCATGGATTTTGAAAATTCTAGAGAGAAATTTAAAAGCTTCAACAGAATTTCAACAATTTTGAGAGGGATTTGAAAAGTTTCAATGGGAATGGGAAGAATTGGGACAAAAATTGGAAAATTTTTAAGGGACTTTGAAAAAATTTCAACTGGAATTTTAGCCATTTTTTGACGTGAAATTGTAAACATGTGGACATGGATTTTGAAAATTCTAGAGAGAATTTTAAAAGCTTCAACAGAATTTCAACAATTTTGAAAGGGATTTGAAAAGTTTCAATGGGAATGGGAAGAATTGGGACAAAAATTGGAAAACTTTTAAGGGACTTTGAAAAAATTTCAACTGGAATTTTAGCCATTTTTTGACGTGAAATTGTAAACATGTGGACATGGATTTTGAAAATTCTAGAGAGAATTTTAAAAGCTTTAACAGAATTTCTACAATTTTGAGAGGGATTTGAAAAGTTTCAATGGGAATGGGAAGAATTGGGACAAAAATTGGAAAATTTTTAAGGGACTTTGAAAAAATTTCAACTGGAATTTTAGCCATTTTTTGTCGTGAAATTGTAAACATGTGGACATGGATTTTGAAAATTCTAGAGAGAATTTTAAAAGCTTCAAGAGAATTTCAACAATTTTGAGAGGGATTTGAAAAGTTTCAATGGGAATGGGAAGAATTGGGACAAAAATTGGAAAATTTTTAAGGGACTTTGAAAAAATTTCAACTGGAATTTTAGCCATTTTGTTACGTGAAATTGTAAACATGTGGCCATGGATTTTGAAAATTCTAGAGAGAATTTTAAAAGCTTCAAGAGAATTTCAACAATTTTGAGAGGGATTTGAAAAGTTTCAATGGGAATGGGAAGAATTGGGACAAAAATTGGAAAATTTTTAAGGGACTTTGAAAAAATTTCAACTGGAATTTTAGCCATTTTTTGACGTGAAATTGTAAACATGTGGCCATGGATTTTGAAAATTCTAGAGAGAATTTTAAAAGCTTCAACAGAATTTCAACAATTTTGAGAGGGATTTGAAAAGTTTCAATGGGAATGGGAAGAATTGGGACAAAAATTGGAAAATTTTTAAGGGACTTTCAAAAAATTTCAACTGGAATTTTAGCCATTTTTTGACGTGAAATTGTAAACATGTGGCCATGGATTTTGAAAATTCTAGAGAGAATTTTAAAAGCTTCAACAGAATTTCAACAATTTTGAGAGGGATTTGAAAAGTTTCAATGGGAATGGGAAGAATTGGGACAAAAATTGGAAAACTTTTAAGGGACTTTGAAAAAATTTCAACTGGAATTTTAGCCATTTTGTTACGTGAAATTGTAAACATGTGGACATGGATTTTGAAAATTCTAGAGAGAATTTTAAAAGCTTCAAGAGAATTTCAACAATTTTGAGAGGGATTTGAAAAGTTTCAATGGGAATGGGAAGAATTGGGACAAAAATTGGAAAATTTTTAAGGGACTTTGAAAAAATTTCAACTGGAATTTTAGCCATTTTGTTATGTGAAATTGTAAACATGTGGACATGGATTTTGAAAATTCTAGAGAGAATTTTAAAAGCTTCAAGAGAATTTCAACAATTTGGAGAGGGATTTGAAAAGTTTCAATGGGAATGGGAAGAATTGGGACAAAAATTGGAAAATTTTTCAGGGACTTTGAAAAAATTTCAACTGGAATTTTAGCCATTTTGTTACGTGAAATTGTAAACATGTGGACATGGATTTTGAAAATTCTAGAGAGAATTTTAAAAGCTTCAACAGAATTTCAACAATTTTGAGAGGGATTTGAAAAGTTTCAATGGGAATGGGAAGAATTGGGACAAAAATTGGAAAACTTTTAAGGGACTTTGAAAAAATTTCAACTGGAATTTTAGCCATTTTTTGACGTGAAATTGTAAACATGTGGACATGGATTTTGAAAATTCTAGAGAGAATTTTAAAAGCTTTAACAGAATTTCAACAATTTTGAGAGGGATTTGAAAAGTTTCAATGGGAATGGGAAGAATTGGGACAAAAATTGGAAAATTTTTAAGGGACTTTGAAAAAATTTCAACTGGAATTTTAGCAATTTTTTGACGTGAAATTGTAAACATGTGGCCATGGATTTTGAAAATTGTAGAGAGAATTTTAAAAGCTTCAAGAGAATTTCAACAATTTTGAGAGGGATTTGAAAAGTTTCAATGGGAATGGGAAGAATTGGGACAAAAATTGGAAAATTTTTAAGGGACTTTGAAAAAATTTCAACTGGAATTTTAACAATTTTTTTATGTGAAATTGTAAACATGTGGACATGGATTTTGAAAATTCTAGAGAGAATTTTAAAAGCTTCAAGAGAATTTCAACAATTTTGAGAGTGATTTGAAAAGTTTCAATGGGAATGGGAAGAATTGGGACAAAAATTGGAAAATTTTTAAGGGACTTTGAAAAAATTTCAACTGGAATTTTAGCCATTTTGTTACGTGAAATTGTAAACATGTGGCCATGGATTTTGAAAATTCTAGAGAGAATTTTAAAAGCTTCAAGAGAATTTCAACAATTTTGAGAGGGATTTGAAAAGTTTCAATGGGAATGGGAAGAATTGGGACAAAAATTGGAAAATTTTTAAGGGACTTTGAAAAAATTTCAACTGGAATTTTAGCCATTTTTTTATGTGAAATTGTAAACATGTGGCCATGGATTTTGAAAATTCTAGAGAGAATTTTAAAAGCTTCAACAGAATTTCAACAATTTTGAGAGGGATTTGAAAAGTTTCAATGGGAATGGGAAGAATTGGGACAAAAATTGGAAAACTTTTAAGGGACTTTGAAAAAATTTCAACTGGAATTTTAGCCATTTTTTGACGTGAAATTGTAAACATGTGGACATGGATTTTGAAAATTCTAGAGAGAATTTTAAAAGCTTCAAGAGAATTTCAACAATTTGGAGAGGGATTTGAAAAGTTTCAATGGGAATGGGAAGAATTGGGACAAAAATTGGAAAATTTTTAAGGGACTTTGAAAAAATTTCAACTGGAATTTTAGCCATTTTTTGACGTGAAATTGTAAACATGTGGCCATGGATTTTGAAAATTCTAGAGAGAATTTTAAAAGCTTCAAGAGAATTTCAACAATTTTGAGAGGGATTTGAAAAGTTTCAATGGGAATGGGAAGAATTGGGACAAAAATTGGAAAATTTTTAAGGGACTTTGAAAAAACTTCAACTGGAATTTTAGCCATTTTTTGACGTGAAATTGTAAACATGTGGCCATGGATTTTGAAAATTCTAGAGAGAATTTTAAAAGCTTCAACAGAATTTCAACAATTTGGAGAGGGATTTGAAAAGTTTCAATGGGAATGGGAAGAATTGGGACAAAAATTGGAAAATTTTTAAGGGACTTTGAAAAAACTTCAACTGGAATTTTAGCCATTTTTTGACGTGAAATTGTAAACATGTGGCCATGGATTTTGAAAATTCTAGAGAGAATTTTAAAAGCTTCAAGAGAATTTCAACAATTTTGAGAGGGATTTGAAAAGTTTCAATGGGAATGGGAAGAATTGGGACAAAAATTGGAAAATTTTTAAGGGACTTTGAAAAAATTTTAACTGGAATTTTAGCAATTTTTTGTCGTGAAATTATAAACATGTTGAAGTGGATTTTGAAAATTCTAGAGAGAATTTTAAAAGCTTCAACAGAATTTCAACAATTTTGAGAGGGATTTGAAAAGTTTCAATGGGAATGGGAAGAATTGGGACAAAAATTGGAAAACTTTTAAGGGACTTTGAAAAAATTTCAACTGGAATTTTAGCCATTTTTTGACGTGAAATTGTAAACATGTGGACATGGATTTTGAAAATTCTAGAGAGAATTTTAAAAGCTTTAACAGAATTTCAACAATTTGGAGAGGGATTTGAAAAGTTTCAATGGGAATGGGAAGAATTGGGACAAAAATTGGAAAATTTTTAAGGGACTTTGAAAAAATTTCAACTGGAATTTTAGCCATTTTTTGACGTGAAATTGTAAACATGTGGCCATGGATTTTGAAAATTCTAGAGAGAATTTTAAAAGCTTCAAGAGAATTTCAACAATTTTGAGAGGGATTTGAAAAGTTTCAATGGGAATGGGAAGAATTGGGACAAAAATTGGAAAATTTTTAAGGGACTTTGAAAAAATTTCAACTGGAATTTTAACAAATTTTTTATGTGAAATTGTAAACATGTGGACATGGATTTTGAAAATTCTAGAGAGAATTTTAAAAGCTTCAAGAGAATTTCAACAATTTTGAGAGGGATTTGAAAAGTTTCAATGGGAATGGGAAGAATTGGGACAAAAATTGGAAAATTTTTAAGGGACTTTGAAAAAATTTCAACTGGAATTTTAGCCATTTTTTGACGTGAAATTGTAAACATGTGGCCATGGATTTTGAAAATTCTAGAGAGAATTTTAAAAGCTTCAACAGAATTTCAACAATTTTGAGAGGGATTTGAAAAGTTTCAATGGGAATGGGAAGAATTGGGACAAAAATTGGAAAATTTTTCAGGGACTTTGAAAAAATTTCAACTGGAATTTTAGCCATTTTTTGACGTGAAATTGTAAACATGTGGCCATGGATTTTGAAAATTCTAGAGAGAATTTTAAAAGCTTCAAGAGAATTTCAACAATTTTGAGAGGGATTTGAAAAGTTTCAATGGGAATGGGAAGAATTGGGACAAAAATTGGAAAATTTTTAAGGGACTTTGAAAAAATTTCAACTGGAATTTTAGCCATTTTTTGACGTGAAATTGTAAACATGTGGACATGGATTTTGAAAATTCTAGAGAGAATTTTAAAAGCTTTAACAGAATTTCAACAATTTTGAGAGGGATTTGAAAAGTTTCAATGGGAATGGGAAGAATTGGGACAAAAATTGGAAAATTTTTAAGGGACTTTGAAAAAATTTCAACTGGAATTTTAGCCATTTTTTGACGTGAAATTGTAAACATGTGGCCATGGATTTTGAAAATTCTAGAGAGAATTTTAAAAGCTTCAAGAGAATTTCAACAATTTTGAGAGGGATTTGAAAAGTTTCAATGGGAATGGGAAGAATTGGGACAAAAATTGGAAAATTTTTAAGGGACTTTGAAAAAACTTCAACTGGAATTTTAGCCATTTTTTGACGTGAAATTGTAAACATGTGGCCATGGATTTTGAAAATTCTAGAGAGAATTTTAAAAGCTTCAACAGAATTTCAACAATTTTGAGAGGGATTTGAAAAGTTTCAATGGGAATGGGAAGAATTGGGACAAAAATTGGAAAATTTTTAAGGGACTTTGAAAAAATTTCAACTGGAATTTTTGCAATTTTTTGACGTGAAATTGTAAACATGTGGCCATGGATTTTGAAAATGCTAGAGAGAATTTTAAAAGCTTCAAGAGAATTTCAACAATTTTGAGAGGGATTTGAAAAGTTTCAATGGGAATGGGAAGAATTGGGACAAAAATTGGAAAATTTTTAAGGGACTTTGAAAAAATTTCAACTGGAATTTTAGCCATTTTGTTACGTGAAATTGTAAACATGTGGCCATGGATTTTGAAAATTCTAGAGAGAATTTTAAAAGCTTCAACAGAATTTCAACAATTTTGAGAGGGATTTGAAAAGTTTCAATGGGAATGGGAAGAATTGGGACAAAAATTGGAAAATTTTTAAGGGACTTTGAAAAAATTTCAACTGGAATTTTAGCAATTTTTTGACGTGAAATTGTAAACATGTGGACATGGATTTTGAAAATTCTAGAGAGAATTTTAAAAGCTTCAACAGAATTTCTACAATTTTGAGAGGGATTTGAAAAGTTTCAATGGGAATGGGAAGAATTGGGACAAAAATTGGAAAATTTTTAAGGGACTTTGAAAAAATTTCAACTGGAATTGTAGCAATTTTTTGACGTGAAATTGTAAACATGTGGCCATGGATTTTGAAAATTCTAGAGAGAATTTTGAAAGCTTCAACAGAATTTCAACAATTTGGAGAGGGATTTGAAAAGTTTCAATGGGAATGGGAAGAATTGGAACAAAAATTGGAAAATTTTTAAGGGACTTTGAAAAAATTTCAACTGGAATTTTAACAATTTTTTTATGTGAAATTGTAAACATGTGGACATGGATTTTGAAAATTCTAGAGAGAATTTTAAAAGCTTCAAGAGAATTTCAACAATTTTGAGAGGGATTTGAAAAGTTTCAATGGGAATGGGAAGAATTGGGACAAAAATTGGAAAATTTTTAAGGGACTTTGAAAAAATTTCAACTGGAATTTTAGCCATTTTGTTACGTGAAATTGTAAACATGTGGCCATGGATTTTGAAAATTCTAGAGAGAATTTTAAAAGCTTCAAGAGAATTTCAACAATTTTGAGAGGGATTTGAAAAGTTTCAATGGGAATGGGAAGAATTGGGACAAAAATTGGAAAACTTTTAAGGGACTTTGAAAAAATTTCAACTGGAATTTTAGCCATTTTTTGACGTGAAATTGTAAACATGTGGACATGGATTTTGAAAATTCTAGAGAGAATTTTAAAAGCTTCAAGAGAATTTCAACAATTTGGAGAGGGATTTGAAAAGTTTCAATGGGAATGGGAAGAATTGGGACAAAAATTGGAAAATTTTTAAGGGACTTTGAAAAAATTTCAACTGGAATTTTAGCCATTTTTTGACGTGAAATTGTAAACATGATGAAGTGGATTTTGAAAATTCTAGAGAGAATTTTAAAAGCTTCAAGAGAATTTCAACAATTTTGAGAGGGATTTGAAAAGTTTCAATGGGAATGGGAAGAATTGGGACAAAAATTGGAAAATTTTTAAGGGACTTTGAAAAAATTTCAACTGGAATTTTAGCCATTTTTTGACGTGAAATTGTAAACATGTGGCCATGGATTTTGAAAATTCTAGAGAGAATTTTAAAAGCTTCAAGAGAATTTCAACAATTTTGAGAGGGATTTGAAAAGTTTCAATGGGAATGGGAAGAATTGGGACAAAAATTGGAAAATTTTTAAGGGACTTTGAAAAAATTTCAACTGGAATTGTAGCAATTTTTTGTCGTGAAATTGTAAACATGTGGACATGGATTTTGAAAATTCTAGAGAGAATTTTAAAAGCTTCAAGAGAATTTCAACAATTTTGAGAGGGATTTGAAAAGTTTCAATGGGAATGGGAAGAATTGGGACAAAAATTGGAAAATTTTTAAGGGACTTTGAAAAAATTTCAACTGGAATTTTAGCCATTTTTTGACGTGAAATTGTAAACATGTGGCCATGGATTTTGAAAATTCTAGAGAGAATTTTAAAAGCTTCAACAGAATTTCAACAATTTTGAGAGGGATTTGAAAAGTTTCAATGGGAATGGGAAGAATTGGGACAAAAATTGGAAAATTTTTAAGGGACTTTGAAAAAATTTCAACTGGAATTTTAGCAATTTTTTGACGTGAAATTGTAAACATGTGGCCATGGATTTTGAAAATTGTAGAGAGAATTTTAAAAGCTTCAAGAGAATTTCAACAATTTTGAGAGGGATTTGAAAAGTTTCAATGGGAATGGGAAGAATTGGGACAAAAATTGGAAAATTTTTAAGGGACTTTGAAAAAATTTCAACTGGAATTTTAGCCATTTTTTGACGTGAAATTGTAAACATGTGGCCATGGATTTTGAAAATTCTAGAGAGAATTTTAAAAGCTTCAACAGAATTTCAACAATTTTGAGAGGGATTTGAAAAGTTTCAATGGGAATGGGAAGAATTGGGACAAAAATTGGAAAATTTTTAAGGGACTTTGAAAAAATTTCAACTGGAATTTTAGCCATTTTTTTATGTGAAATTGTAAACATGTGGACATGGATTTTGAAAATTCTAGAGAGAATTTTAAAAGCTTCAAGAGAATTTCAACAATTTTGAGAGGGATTTGAAAAGTTTCAATGGGAATGGGAAGAATTGGGACAAAAATTGGAAAATTTTTAATGGACTTTGAAAAAATTTCAACTGGAATTTTTGCAATTTTTTGACGTGAAATTGTAAACATGTGGCCATGGATTTTGAAAATTCTAGAGAGAATTTTAAAAGCTTCAAGAGAATTTCAACAATTTTGAGAGGGATTTGAAAAGTTTCAATGGGAATGGGAAGAATTGGGACAAAAATTGGAAAATTTTTCAGGGACTTTGAAAAAATTTCAACTGGAATTTTAGCCATTTTTTGACGTGAAATTGTAAACATGTGGCCATGGATTTTGAAAATTCTAGAGAGAATTTTAAAAGCTTCAACAGAATTTCAACAATTTGGAGAGGGATTTGAAAAGTTTCAATGGGAATGGGAAGAATTGGGACAAAAATTGGAAAATTTTTAAGGGACTTTGAAAAAATTTCAACTGGAATTTTAGCCATTTTTTGACGTGAAATTGTAAACATGTGGCCATGGATTTTGAAAATTCTAGAGAGAATTTTAAAAGCTTCAACAGAATTTCAACAATTTTGAGAGGGATTTGAAAAGTTTCAATGGGAATGGGAAGAATTGGGACAAAAATTGGAAAATTTTTAAGGGACTTTGAAAAAATTTCAACTGGAATTTTAGCAATTTTTTGATGTGAAATTGTAAACATGTGGCCATGGATTTTGAAAATTCTAGAGAGAATTTTAAAAGCTTCAAGAGAATTTCAACAATTTTGAGAGGGATTTGAAAAGTTTCAATGGGAATGGGAAGAATTGGGACAAAAATTGGAAAATTTTTAAGGGACTTTGAAAAAATTTCAACTGGAATTTTAGCAATTTTTTTATGTGAAATTGTAAACATGTGGCCATGGATTTTGAAAATTCTAGAGAGAATTTTAAAAGCTTCAAGAGAATTTCAACAATTTGGAGAGGGATTTGAAAAGTTTCAATGGGAATGGGAAGAATTGGGACAAAAATTGGAAAATTTTTAAGGACTTTGAAAAAATTTCAACTGGAATTTTAGCCATTTTGTTACGTGAAATTGTAAACATGTGGACATGGATTTTGAAAATTCTAGAGAGAAATTTAAAAGCTTCAACAGAATTTCAACAATTTTGAGAGGGATTTGAAAAGTTTCAATGGGAATGGGAAGAATTGGGACAAAAATTGGAAAATTTTTCAGGGACTTTGAAAAAATTTCAACTGGAATTTTAGCCATTTTTTGACGTGAAATTGTAAACATGTGGACATGGATTTTGAAAATTCTAGAGAGAATTTTAAAAGCTTCAAGAGAATTTCAACAATTTGGAGAGGGATTTGAAAAGTTTCAATGGGAATGGGAAGAATTGGGACAAAAATTGGAAAATTTTTAAGGGACTTTGAAAAAATTTCAACTGGAATTTTAGCCATTTTTTGACGTGAAATTGTAAACATGTGGACATGGATTTTGAAAATTCTAGAGAGAATTTTAAAAGCTTCAACAGAATTTCAACAATTTTGAGAGGGATTTGAAAAGTTTCAATGGGAATGGGAAGAATTGGGACAAAAATTGGAAAATTTTTAAGGGACTTTGAAAAAATTTCAGCTGGAATTTTAGCCATTTTTTGATGTGAAATTGTAAACATGTGGACATGGATTTTGAAAATTCTAGAGAGAATTTTAAAAGCTTCAAGAGAATTTCAACAATTTTGAGAGGGATTTGAAAAGTTTCAATGGGAATGGGAAGAATTGGGACAAAAATTGGAAAATTTTTAAGGGACTTTGAAAAAATTTCAACTGGAATTTTAGCCATTTTTTGTCGTGAAATTGTAAACATGTGGACATGGATTTTGAAAAATTCTAGAGAGAATTTTAAAAGCTTCAAGAGAATTTCAACAATTTTGAGAGGGATTTGAAAAGTTTCAATGGGAATGGGAAGAATTGGGACAAAAATTGGAAAATTTTTAAGGGACTTTGAAAAAATTTCAACTGGAATTTTAGCCATTTTTTGACGTGAAATTGTAAACATGTGGCCATGGATTTTGAAAATTCTAGAGAGAATTTTAAAAGCTTCAGCAGAATTTCAACAATTTTGAGAGGGATTGGAAAAGCTTCAATGGGAATGGGAAGAATTGGGACAAAAATTGGAAAATTTTTCAGGGACTTTGAAAAAATTTCAACTGGAATTTTAGCCATTTTGTTACGTGAAATTGTAAACATGTGGCCATGGATTTTGAAAATTCTAGAGAGAATTTTAAAAGCTTCAAGAGAATTTCAACAATTTGGAGAGGGATTTGAAAAGTTTCAATGGGAATGGGAAGAATTGGGACAAAAATTGGAAAATTTTTAAGGGACTTTGAAAAAATTTCAACTGGAATTTTAGCCATTTTGTTACGTGAAATTGTAAACATGTGGACATGGATTTTGAAAATTCTAGAGAGAATTTTAAAAGCTTCAAGAGAATTTCAACAATTTTGAGAGGGATTTGAAAAGTTTCAATGGGAATGGGAAGAATTGGGACAAAAATTGGAAAATTTTTCAGGGACTTTGAAAAAATTTCAACTGGAATTTTAGCCATTTTTTGTCGTGAAATTGTAAACATGTGGCCATGGATTTTGAAAGTTCTAGAGAGAATTTTAAAAGCTTCAAGAGAATTTCAACAATTTTGAGAGGGATTTGAAAGGTTTCAATGGGAATGGGAAGAATTGGGACAAAAATTGGAAAATTTTTAAGGACTTTGAAAAAATTTCAACTGAAATTTTAGCCATTTTTTGACGTGAAATTGTAAACATGTGGACATGGATTTTGAAAATTCTAGAGAGAATTTTAAAAGCTTCAACAGAATTTCAACAATTTTGAGAGGGATTTGAAAAGTTTCAATGGGAATGGGAAGAATTGGGACAAAAATTGGAAAATTTTTAAGGGACTTTGAAAAAATTTCAACTGGAATTTTAGCCATTTTTTGTCGTGAAATTGTAAACATGTGGACATGGATTTTGAAAATTCTAGAGAGAATTTTAAAAGCTTCAAGAGAATTTCAACAATTTTGAGAGGGATTTGAAAAGTTTCAATGGGAATGGGAAGAATTGGGACAATAATTGGAAAATTTTTCAGGGACTTTGAAAAAATTTCAACTGGAATTTTAGCAATTTTTTGACGAGAAATTGTAAACATGTGGACATGGATTTTGAAAATTCTAGAGAGAATTTTAAAAGCTTCAAGAGAATTTCAACAATTTTGAGAGGGATTTGAAAAGTTTCAATGGGAATGGGAAGAATTGGGACAAAAATTGGAAAATTTTTCAGGGACTTTGAAAAAATTTCAACTGGAATTTTAGCCATTTTGTTACGTGAAATTGTAAACATGTGGCCATG
>NW_028115310.1:0-42318 GCF_964273445.1 Streptopelia decaocto | reverse complement strand
GGGAATGGGAAGAATTGGGACGAAAATTGGAAAATTTTTAAGGGACTTTGAAAAAATTTCAACTGGAATTTTAGCCATTTTTTGACGTGAAATTGTAAACATGTGGACATGGATTTTGAAAATTCTAGAGAGAATTTTAAAAGCTTCAACAGAATTTCCACAATTTTGAGAGGGATTTGAAAAGTTTCAATGGGAATGGGAAGAATTGGGACAAAAATTGGAAAATTTTTCAGGGACTTTGAAAAAATTTCAACTGGAATTTTAGCCATTTTTTGACGTGAAATTGTAAACATGTGGACATGGATTTTGAAAATTCTAGAGAGAATTTTAAAAGCTTCAAGAGAATTTCAACAATTTTGAGAGGGATTTGAAAAGTTTCAATGGGAATGGGAAGAATTGGGACAAAAATTGGAAAATTTTTAAGGGACTTTGAAAAAATTTCAACTGGAATTTTAGCCATTTTTTGACGTGAAATTGTAAACATGTGGACATGGATTTTGAAAATTCTAGAGAGAATTTTAAAAGCTTCAACAGAATTTCTACAATTTTGAGAGGGATTTGAAAAGTTTCAATGGGAATGGGAAGAATTGGGACAAAAATTGGAAATTTTTAAGGGACTTTGAAAAAATTTCAACTGGAATTTTAGCCATTTTTTGACGTGAAATTGTAAACATGTGGACATGGATTTTGAAAATTCTAGAGAGAATTTTAAAAGCTTCAACAGAATTTCCACAATTTTGAGAGGGATTTGAAAAGTTTCAATGGGAATGGGAAGAATTGGGACAAAAATTGGAAATTTTTTAAGGGACTTTGAAAAAATTTCAGCTGGAATTTTAGCCATTTTTTGACGTGAAATTGTAAACATGTGGACATGGATTTTGAAAATTCTAGAGAGAATTTTAAAAGCTTCAACAGAATTTCAACAATTTTGAGAGGGATTTGAAAAGATTCAATGGGAATGGGAAGAATTGGGACGAAAATTGGAAAATTTTTAAGGGACTTTGAAAAAATTTCAACTGGAATTTTAGCCATTTTTTGACGTGAAATTGTAAACATGTGGACATGGATTTTGAAAATTCTAGAGAGAATTTTAAAAGCTTCAACAGAATTTCTACAATTTTGAGAGGGATTTGAAAGTTTCAATGGGAATGGGAAGAATTGGGACAAAAATTGGAAAATTTTTAAGGGACTTTGAAAAAATTTCAACTGGAATTTTAGCCATTTTTTGACGTGAAATTGTAAACATGTGGACATGGATTTTGAAAATTCTAGAGAGAATTTTAAAAGCTTCAACAGAATTTCCACAATTTTGAGAGGGATTTGAAAAGTTTCAATGGGAATGGGAAGAATTGGGACAAAAATTGGAAAATTTTTAAGGGACTTTGAAAAATTGCAACTGGAATTTTAGCCATTTTTTGACGTGAAATTGTAAACATGTGGACATGGATTTTGAAAATTCTAGAGAGAATTTTAAAAGCTTCAAGAGAATTTCCACAATTTTGAGAGGGATTTGAAAAGTTTCAATGGGAATGGGAAGAATTGGGACAAAAATTGGAAAATTTTTAAGGGACTTTGAAAAAATTGCAACTGGAATTTTAGCCATTTTTTGACGTGAAATTGTAAACATGTGGACATGGATTTTGAAAATTCTAGAGAGAATTTTAAAAGCTTCAACAGAATTTCTACAATTTTGAGAGGGATTTGAAAAGTTTCAATGGGAATGGGAAGAATTGGGACAAAAATTGGAAAATTTTGAAGGGACTTTGAAAAATTTCAACTGAATTTTAGCCATTTTTTGACGTGAAATTGTAAACATGTGGACATGGATTTTGAAAATTCTAGAGAGAATTTTAAAAGCTTCAACAGAATTTCTACAATTTTGAGAGGGATTTGAAAAGTTTCAATGGGAATGGGAAGAATTGGGACAAAAATTGGAAAATTTTTTAAGGGACTTTGAAAAAATTTCAACTGGAATTTTAGCCATTTTTTGACGTGAAATTGTAAACATGTGGACATGGATTTTGAAAATTCTAGAGAGAATTTTAAAAGCTTCAAGAGAATTTCCACAATTTTGAGAGGGATTTGAAAAGTTTCAATGGGAATGGGAAGAATTGGGACAAAAATTGGAAAATTTTTAAGGGACTTTGAAAAAATTTCAGCTGGAATTTTAGCCATTTTTTGACGTGAAATTGTAAACATGTGGACATGGATTTTGAAAATTCTAGAGAGAATTTTAAAAGCTTCAACAGAATTTCAACAATTTTGAGAGGGATTTGAAAAGATTCAATGGGAATGGGAAGAATTGGGACGAAAATTGGAAAATTTTTAAGGGACTTTGAAAAAATTGCAACTGGAATTTTAGCCATTTTTTGACGTGAAATTGTAAACATGTGGACATGGATTTTGAAAATTCTAGAGAGAATTTTAAAAGCTTCAAGAGAATTTCAACAATTTTGAGAGGGATTTGAAAAGTTTCAATGGGAATGGGAAGAATTGGGACAAAAATTGGAAAATTTTTAAGGGACTTTGAAAAAATTTCAACTGGAATTTTAGCCATTTTTTGACGTGAAATTGTAAACATGTGGACATGGATTTTGAAAATTCTAGAGAGAATTTTAAAAGCTTCAACAGAATTTCCACAATTTTGAGAGGGATTTGAAAAGTTTCAATGGGAATGGGAAGAATTGGGGCAAAAATTGGAAAATTTTAAAGGGACTTTGAAAAAATTGCAACTGGAATTTTAGCCATTTTTTGACGTGAAATTGTAAACATGTGGACATGGATTTTGAAAATTCTAGAGAGAATTTTAAAAGCTTCAACAGAATTTCCACAATTTTGAGAGGGATTTGAAAAGTTTCAATGGGAATGGGAAGAATTGGGACAAAAATTGGAAAATTTTTAAGGGACTTTGAAAAAATTGCAACTGGAATTTTAGCCATTTTTTGACGTGAAATTGTAAACATGTGGACATGGATTTTGAAAATTCTAGAGAGAATTTTAAAAGCTTCAACAGAATTTCCACAATTTTGAGAGGGATTTGAAAGTTTCAATGGGAATGGGAAGAATTGGGCCAAAAATTGGAAAATTTTTAAGGGACTTTGAAAAAATTTCAACTGGAATTTTAGCCATTTTTTGACGTGAAATTGTAAACATGTGGACATGGATTTTGAAAATTCTAGAGAGAATTTTAAAAGCTTCAAAAGAATTTCCACAATTTTGAGAGGGATTTGAAAAGTTTCAATGGGAATGGGAAGAATTGGGACAAAATTGGAAAATTTTTAAGGGACTTTGAAAAAATTGCAACTGGAATTTTAGCCATTTTTTGACGTGAAATTGTAAACATGATGAAGTGGATTTTGAAAATTCTAGAGAGAATTTTAAAAGCTTCAACAGAATTTCAACAATTTTGAGAGGGATTTGAAATGTTTCAATGGGAATGGGAAGAATTGGGACAAAAATTGGAAAATTTTGAAGGGACTTTGAAAAAATTGCAACTGGAATTTTAGCCATTTTTTGACGTGAAATTGTAAACATGTGGACATGGATTTTGAAAATTCTAGAGAGAATTTTAAAAGCTTCAACAGAATTTCTACAATTTTGAGAGGGATTTGAAAAGTTTCAATGGGAATGGGAAGAATTGGGACAAAAATTGGAAAATTTTTAAGGGACTTTGAAAAAATTTCAACTGGAATTTTAGCCATTTTTTGACGTGAAATTGTAAACATGTGGACATGGATTTTGAAAATTCTAGAGAGAATTTTAAAAGCTTCAACAGAATTTCCACAATTTTGAGAGGGATTTGAAAAGTTTCAATGGGAATGGGAAGAATTGGGACAAAAATTGGAAAATTTTTAAGGGACTTTGAAAAATTGCAACTGGAATTTTAGCCATTTTTTTGACGTGAAATTGTAAACATGTGGACATGGATTTTGAAAATTCTAGAGAGAATTTTAAAAGCTTCAAGAGAATTTCCACAATTTTGAGAGGGATTTGAAAAGTTTCAATGGGAATGGGAAGAATTGGACAAAAATTGGAAAAATTTTAAGGGACTTTGAAAAAATTTCAACTGGAATTTTAGCCATTTTTTGACGTGAAATTGTAAACATGTGGACATGGATTTTGAAAATTCTAGAGAGAATTTTAAAAGCTTCAACATAATTTCCACAATTTTGAGAGGGATTTGAAAAGTTTCAATGGGAATGGGAAGAATTGGGACAAAAATTGGAAAATTTTTAAGGGACTTTGAAAAAATTTCAACTGGAATTTTAGCCATTTTTTGACGTGAAATTGTAAACATGTGGACATGGATTTTGAAAATTCTAGAGAGAATTTTAAAAGCTTCAACAGAATTTCCACAATTTTGAGAGGGATTTGAAAAGTTTCAATGGGAATGGGAAGAATTGGGACAAAAATTGGAAAATTTTTAAGGGACTTTGAAAAAATTGCAACTGGAATTTTAGCCATTTTTTGATGTGAAATTGTAAACATGTGGACATGGATTTTGAAAATTCTAGAGAGAATTTTAAAAGCTTCAACAGAATTTCCACAATTTTGAGAGGGATTTGAAAAGTTTCAATGGGAATGGGAAGAATTGGGACAAAAATTGGAAAATTTTTCAGGGACTTTGAAAAAATTTCAACTGGAATTTTAGCCATTTTTTGACGTGAAATTGTAAACATGTGGACATGGATTTTGAAAATTCTAGAGAGAATTTTAAAAGCTTCAACAGAATTTCCACAATTTTGAGAGGGATTTGAAAAGTTTCAATGGGAATGGGAAGAATTGGGACAAAAATTGGAAAATTTTTAAGGGACTTTGAAAAAATTGCAACTGGAATTTTAGCCATTTTTTGACGTGAAATTGTAAACATGTGGACATGGATTTTGAAAATTCTAGAGAGAATTTTAAAAGCTTCAACAGAATTTCAACAATTTTGAGAGGGATTTGAAAAGTTTCAATGGGAATGGGAAGAATTGGGACAAAAATTGGAAAATTTTTCAGGGACTTTGAAAAAATTTCAACTGGAATTTTAGCCATTTTTTGACGTGAAATTGTAAACATGTGGACATGGATTTTGAAAATTCTAGAGAGAATTTTAAAAGCTTCAACAGAATTTCAACAATTTTGAGAGGGATTTGAAAAGTTTCAATGGGAATGGGAAGAATTGGGACAAAAATTGGAAAATTTTTAAAGGGACTTTGAAAAAATTTCAACTGGAATTTTAGCCATTTTTTGACGTGAAATTGTAAACATGTGGACATGGATTTTGAAAATTCTAGAGAGAATTTTAAAAACTTCAACAGAATTTCAACAATTTTGAGAGGGATTTGAAAAGTTTAATGGGAAGAAATTGGGACAAAAATTGGAAAATTTTTAAGGGACTTTGAAAAAATTTCAACTGGAATTTTAGCCATTTTTTGACGTGAAATTGTAAACATGTGGACATGGATTTTTGAAAATTCTAGAGAGAATTTTAAAAGCTTCAACAGAATTTCTACAATTTTGAGAGGGATTTGAAAAGTTTCAATGGGAATGGGAAGAATTGGGACAAAAATTGGAAAATTTTGAAGGGACTTTGAAAAATTTCAACTGGAATTTTAGCCATTTTTTGACGTGAAATTGTAAACATGTGGACATGGATTTTGAAAATTCTAGAGAGAATTTTAAAAGCTTCAAGAGAATTTCCACAATTTTGAGAGGGATTTGAAAAGTTTCAATGGGAATGGGAAGAATTGGGACAAAAATTGGAAATTTTTTAAGGGACTTTGAAAAAATTTCAGCTGGAATTTTAGCCATTTTTTGACGTGAAATTGTAAACATGTGGACATGGATTTTGAAAATTCTAGAGAGAATTTTAAAAGCTTCAACAGAATTTCAACAATTTTGAGAGGATTTGAAAAGATTCAATGGGAATGGGAAGAATTGGGACGAAAATTGGAAAATTTTTAAGGGACTTTGAAAAAATTGCAACTGGAATTTTAGCCATTTTTTGACGTGAAATTGTAAACATGTGGACATGGATTTTGAAAATTCTAGAGAGAATTTTTAAAAGCTTCAAGAGAATTTCAACAATTTTGAGAGGGATTTGAAAAGTTTCAATGGGAATGGGAAGAATTGGGACAAAAATTGGAAAATTTTTAAGGGACTTTGAAAAAATTTCAACTGGAATTTTTAGCCATTTTTTGACGTGAAATTGTAAACATGTGGACATGGATTTTGAAAATTCTAGAGAGAATTTTAAAAGCTTCAACAGAATTTCAACAATTTTGAGAGGGATTTGAAAAGTTTCAATGGGAATGGGAAGAATTGGGGCAAAAATTGGAAAATTTTAAAGGGACTTTGAAAAAAATTGCAACTGGAATTTTAGCCATTTTTTGACGTGAAATTGTAAACATGTGGACATGGATTTTGAAAATTCTAGAGAGAATTTTAAAAGCTTCAACAGAATTTCCACAATTTTGAGAGGGATTTGAAAAGTTTCAATGGGAATGGGAAGAATTGGGACAAAAATTGGAAAATTTTTAAGGGACTTTGAAAAAATTGCAACTGGAATTTTAGCCATTTTTTGACGTGAAATTGTAAACATGTGGACATGGATTTTGAAAATTCTAGAGAGAATTTTAAAAGCTTCAACAGAATTTCCACAATTTTGAGAGGGATTTGAAAAGTTTCAATGGGAATGGGAAGAATTGGGCCAAAAATTGGAAAATTTTTAAGGGACTTTGAAAAAATTTCAACTGGAATTTTAGCCATTTTTTTGACGTGAAATTGTAAACATGTGGACATGGATTTTGAAAATTCTAGAGAGAATTTTAAAAGCTTCAACAGAATTTCCACAATTTTGAGAGGGATTTGAAAAGTTTCAATGGGAATGGGAAGAATTGGGACAAAAATTGGAAAATTTTAAAGGGACTTTGAAAAAATTGCAACTGGAATTTTAGCCATTTTTTGACGTGAAATTGTAAACATGTGGACATGGATTTTGAAAATTCTAGAGAGAATTTTAAAAGCTTCAAAAGAATTTCCACAATTTTGAGAGGGATTTGAAAAGTTTCAATGGGAATGGGAAGAATTGGGACAAAATTGGAAAATTTTTTAAGGGACTTTGAAAAAATTGCAACTGGAATTTTAGCCATTTTTTGACGTGAAATTGTAAACATGTGGACATGGATTTTGAAAATTCTAGAGAGAATTTTAAAAGCTTCAACAGAATTTCCACAATTTTGAGAAGGATTTGAAAAGTTTCAATGGGAATGGGAAGAATTGGGACAAAAATTGGAAAATTTTGAAGGGACTTTGAAAAAATTTCAACTGGAATTTTAGCCATTTTTTGACGTGAAATTGTAAACATGTGGACATGGATTTTGAAAATTCTAGAGAGAATATTTTAAAAGCTTCAACAGAATTTCAACAATTTTGAGAGGGATTTGAAAAGTTTCAATGGGAATGGGAAGAATTGGGACAAAAATTGGAAAATTTTAAAGGGACTTTGAAAAAATTGCAACTGGAATTTTAGCCATTTTTTGACGTGAAATTGTAAACATGTGGACATGGATTTTGAAAATTCTAGAGAGAATTTTAAAAGCTTCAACAGAATTTCCACAATTTTGAGAGGGATTTGAAAAGTTTCAATGGGAATGGGAAGAATTGGGACAAAAATTGGAAAATTTTTCAGGGACTTTGAAAAAATTTCAACTGGAATTTTAGCCATTTTTTGACGTGAAATTGTAAACATGTGGACATGGATTTTGAAAATTCTAGAGAGAATTTTAAAAGCTTCAACAGAATTTCCACAATTTTGAGAGGGATTTGAAAAGTTTCAATGGGAATGGGAAGAATTGGGACAAAAATTGGAAAATTTTTAAGGGACTTTGAAAAAATTGCAACTGGAATTTTAGCCATTTTTTGACGTGAAATTGTAAACATGTGGACATGGATTTTGAAAATTCTAGAGAGAATTTTAAAAGCTTCAACAGAATTTCCACAATTTTGAGAGGGATTTGAAAAGTTTCAATGGGAATGGGAAGAATTGGGACAAAAATTGGAAAATTTTTAAGGGACTTTGAAAAAATTGCAACTGGAATTTTAGCCATTTTTTGACGTGAAATTGTAAACATGTGGACATGGATTTTGAAAATTCTAGAGAGAATTTTAAAAGCTTCAACAGAATTTCAACAATTTTGAGAGGGATTTGAAAAGTTTCAATGGGAATGGGAAGAATTGGGACAAAAATTGGAAAATTTTTAAGGGACTTTGAAAAAATTTCAACTGGAATTTTAGCCATTTTTTGACGTGAAATTGTAAACATGTGGACATGGATTTTGAAAATTCTAGAGAGAATTTTAAAAGCTTCAACAGAATTTCAACAATTTTGAGAGGGATTTGAAAAGTTTCAATGGGAATGGGAAGAATTGGGACAAAAATTGGAAAATTTTTAAGGGACTTTGAAAAAATTTCAACTGGAATTTTAGCCATTTTTTGACGTGAAATTGTAAACATGTGGACATGGATTTTGAAAATTCTAGAGAGAATTTTAAAAACTTCAACAGAATTTCAACAATTTTGAGAGGGATTTGAAAAGTTTCAATGGGAATGGGAAGAATTGGGACAAAAATTGGAAAATTTTTAAGGGACTTTGAAAAAATTTCAACTGGAATTTTAGCCATTTTTTGACGTGAAATTGTAAACATGTGGACATGGATTTTGAAAATTCTAGAGAGAATTTTAAAAGCTTCAACAGAATTTCTACAATTTTGAGAGGGATTTGAAAAGTTTCAATGGGAATGGGAAGAATTGGGACAAAAATTGGAAAATTTTGAAGGGACTTTGAAAAAATTTCAACTGGAATTTTAGCCATTTTTTGACGTGAAATTGTAAACATGTGGACATGGATTTTGAAAATTCTAGAGAGAATTTTAAAAGCTTCAACAGAATTTCAACAATTTTGAGAGGGATTTGAAAAGTTTCAATGGGAATGGGAAGAATTGGGACAAAAATTGGAAATTTTTTAAGGGACTTTGAAAAAATTTCAGCTGGAATTTTAGCCATTTTTTGACGTGAAATTGTAAACATGTGGACATGGATTTTGAAAATTCTAGAGAGAATTTTAAAAGCTTCAACAGAATTTCAACAATTTTGAGAGGGATTTGAAAAGATTCAATGGGAATGGGAAGAATTGGGACGAAAATTGGAAAATTTTTAAGGGACTTTGAAAAAATTGCAACTGGAATTTTAGCCATTTTTTGACGTGAAATTGTAAACATGTGGACATGGATTTTGAAAATTCTAGAGAGAAATTTTAAAAGCTTCAAGAGAATTTCAACAATTTTGAGAGGGATTTGAAAAGTTTCAATGGGAATGGGAAGAATTGGGACAAAAATTGGAAAATTTTTAAGGGACTTTGAAAAAATTTCAACTGGAATTTTAGCCATTTTTTGACGTGAAATTGTAAACATGTGGACATGGATTTTGAAAATTCTAGAGAGAATTTTAAAAGCTTCAACAGAATTTCAACAATTTTGAGAGGGATTTGAAAAGTTTCAATGGGAATGGGAAGAATTGGGGCAAAAATTGGAAAATTTTAAAGGGACTTTGAAAAAATTGCAACTGGAATTTTAGCCATTTTTTGATGTGAAATTGTAAACATGTGGACATGGATTTTGAAAATTCTAGAGAGAATTTTAAAAGCTTCAACAGAATTTCCACAATTTTGAGAGGGATTTGAAAAGTTTCAATGGGAATGGGAAGAATTGGGACAAAAATTGGAAAATTTTTCAGGGACTTTGAAAAAATTGCAACTGGAATTTTAGCCATTTTTTGACGTGAAATTGTAAACATGTGGACATGGATTTTGAAAATTCTAGAGAGAATTTTAAAAGCTTCAACAGAATTTCCACAATTTTGAGAGGGATTTGAAAAGTTTCAATGGGAATGGGAAGAATTGGGCCAAAAATTGGAAAATTTTTAAGGGACTTTGAAAAAATTTCAACTGGAATTTTAGCCATTTTTTGACGTGAAATTGTAAACATGTGGACATGGATTTTGAAAATTCTAGAGAGAATTTTAAAAGCTTCAACAGAATTTCCACAATTTTGAGAGGGATTTGAAAAGTTTCAATGGGAATGGGAAGAATTGGGACAAAAATTGGAAAATTTTAAAGGGACTTTGAAAAAATTTCAACTGGAATTTTAGCCATTTTTTGACGTGAAATTGTAAACATGTGGACATGGATTTTGAAAATTCTAGAGAGAATTTTAAAAGCTTCAAAAGAATTTCCACAATTTTGAGAGGGATTTGAAAAGTTTCAATGGGAATGGGAAGAATTGGGACAAAATTGGAAAATTTTTAAGGGACTTTGAAAAAATTGCAACTGGAATTTTAGCCATTTTTTGACGTGAAATTGTAAACATGTGGACATGGATTTTGAAAATTCTAGAGAGAATTTTAAAAGCTTCAAGAGAATTTCAACAATTTTGAGAGGGATTTGAAAAGTTTCAATGGGAATGGGAAGAATTGGGACAAAAATTGGAAAATTTTTAAGGGACTTTGAAAAAATTTCAACTGGAATTTTAGCCATTTTTTGACGTGAAATTGTAAACATGTGGACATGGATTTTGAAAATTCTAGAGAGAATTTTAAAAGCTTCAACAGAATTTCAACAATTTTGAGAGGGATTTGAAAAGCTTCAATGGGAATGGGAAGAATTGGGACAAAAATTGGAAAATTTTAAAGGGACTTTGAAAAAATTGCAACTGGAATTTTAGCCATTTTTTGACGTGAAATTGTAAACATGTGGACATGGATTTTGAAAATTCTAGAGAGAATTTTAAAAGCTTCAACAGAATTTCCACAATTTTGAGAGGGATTTGAAAAGTTTCAATGGGAATGGGAAGAATTGGGACAAAAATTGGAAAATTTTTCAGGGACTTTGAAAAAATTTCAACTGGAATTTTAGCCATTTTTTGACGTGAAATTGTAAACATGTGGACATGGATTTTGAAAATTCTAGAGAGAATTTTAAAAGCTTCAACAGAATTTCCACAATTTTGAGAGGGATTTGAAAAGTTTCAATGGGAATGGGAAGAATTGGGACAAAAATTGGAAAATTTTTAAGGGACTTTGAAAAAATTTCAACTGGAATTTTAGCCATTTTTTGACGTGAAATTGTAAACATGTGGCCATGGATTTTGAAAATTCTAGAGAGAATTTTAAAAGCTTCAACAGAATTTCAACAGTTTTGAGAGGGATTTGAAAAGTTTCAATGGGAATGGGAAGAATTGGGACGAAAATTGGAATATTTTTAAGGGACTTTGAAAAAATTTCAACTGGAATTTTAGCCATTATTTATGTGAAATTGTAAACATGTGGACATGGATTTTGAAAATTCTAGAGAGAATTTTAAAAGCTTCAACAGAATTTCCACAATTTTGAGAGGGATTTGAAAAGTTTCAATGGGAATGGGAAGAATTGGGACAAAAATTGGAAAATTTTTAATGGACTTTGAAAAAATTTCAACTGGAATTTTAGCCATTTTTTGACGTGAAATTGTAAACATGTGGACATGGATTTTGAAAATTCTAGAGAGAATTTTAAAAGCTTCAACAGAATTTCAACAATTTTGAGAGGGATTTGAAAAGTTTCAATGGGAATGGGAAGAATTGGGGCAAAAATTGGAAAATTTTTAAGGGACTTTGAAAAAATTTCAACTGGAATTTTAGCCATTTTTTGACGTGAAATTGTAAACATGTGGACATGGATTTTGAAAATTCTAGAGAGAATTTTAAAAGCTTCAACAGAATTTCCACAATTTTGAGAGGGATTTGAAAAGTTTCAATGGGAATGGGAAGAATTGGGACAAAAATTGGAAAATTTTTAAGGGACTTTGAAAAAATTTCAACTGGAATTTTAGCCATTTTTTGACGTGAAATTGTAAACATGTGGACATGGATTTTGAAAATTCTAGAGAGAATTTTAAAAGCTTCAACAGAATTTCCACAATTTTGAGAGGGATTTGAAAAGTTTCAATGGGAATGGGAAGAATTGGGACAAAAATTGGAAAATTTTTAAGGGACTTTGAAAAAATTGCAACTGGAATTTTAGCCATTTTTTGACGTGAAATTGTAAACATGTGGACATGGATTTTGAAAATTCTAGAGAGAATTTTAAAAGCTTCAAGAGAATTTCCACAATTTTGAGAGGGATTTGAAAAGTTTCAATGGGAATGGGAAGAATTGGGACAAAAATTGGAAAATTTTTAAGGGACTTTGAAAAAATTTCAGCTGGAATTTTAGCCATTTTTTTATGTGAAATTGTAAACATGTGGACATGGATTTTGAAAATTCTAGAGAGAATTTTAAAAGCTTCAACAGAATTTCAACAATTTTGAGAGGGATTTGAAAAGATTCAATGGGAATGGGAAGAATTGGGACGAAAATTGGAAAATTTTTAAGGGACTTTGAAAAAATTTCAACTGGAATTTTAGCAATTTTTTGACGTGAAATTGTAAACATGATGAAGTGGATTTTGAAAATTCTAGAGAGAATTTTAAAAGCTTCAAGAGAATTTCAACAATTTTGAGAGGGATTTGAAAAGTTTCAATGGGAATGGGAAGAATTGGGACAAAAATTGGAAAATTTTTAAGGGACTTTGAAAAAATTTCAACTGGAATTTTAGCCATTTTTTGACGTGAAATTGTAAACATGTGGACATGGATTTTGAAAATTCTAGAGAGAATTTTAAAAGCTTCAACAGAATTTCCACAATTTTGAGAGGGATTTGAAAAGTTTCAATGGGAATGGGAAGAATTGGGACAAAAATTGGAAAATTTTTAAGGGACTTTGAAAAAATTTCAACTGGAATTTTAGCCATTTTTTGACGTGAAATTGTAAACATGTGGACATGGATTTTGAAAATTCTAGAGAGAATTTTAAAAGCTTCAACAGAATTTCCACAATTTTGAGAGGGATTTGAAAAGTTTCAATGGGAATGGGAAGAATTGGGACAAAAATTGGAAAATTTTTCAGGGACTTTGAAAAAATTGCAACTGGAATTTTAGCCATTTTTTGACGTGAAATTGTAAACATGTGGACATGGATTTTGAAAATTCTAGAGAGAATTTTAAAAGCTTCAAGAGAATTTCCACAATTTTGAGAGGGATTTGAAAAGTTTCAATGGGAATGGGAAGAATTGGGCCAAAAATTGGAAAATTTTTAAGGGACTTTGAAAAAATTTCAACTGGAATTTTAGCCATTTTTTGACGTGAAATTGTAAACATGTGGACATGGATTTTGAAAATTCTAGAGAGAATTTTAAAAGCTTCAACAGAATTTCCACAATTTTGAGAGGGATTTGAAAAGTTTCAATGGGAATGGGAAGAATTGGGACAAAAATTGGAAAATTTTAAAGGGACTTTGAAAAAATTTCAACTGGAATTTTAGCCATTTTTTGACGTGAAATTGTAAACATGTGGACATGGATTTTGAAAATTCTAGAGAGAATTTTAAAAGCTTCAAAAGAATTTCCACAATTTTGAGAGGGATTTGAAAAGTTTCAATGGGAATGGGAAGAATTGGGACAAAATTGGAAAATTTTTAAGGGACTTTGAAAAAATTGCAACTGGAATTTTAGCCATTTTTTGACGTGAAATTGTAAACATGTGGACATGGATTTTGAAAATTCTAGAGAGAATTTTAAAAGCTTCAAGACAATTTCAACAATTTTGAGAGGGATTTGAAAAGTTTCAATGGGAATGGGAAGAATTGGGACAAAAATTGGAAAATTTTGAAGGGACTTTGAAAAAATTTCAACTGGAATTTTAGCCATTTTTTGACGTGAAATTGTAAACATGTGGACATGGATTTTGAAAATTCTAGAGAGAATTTTAAAAGCTTCAACAGAATTTCAACAATTTTGAGAGGGATTTGAAAAGTTTCAATGGGAATGGGAAGAATTGGGACAAAAATTGGAAATTTTTTAAGGGACTTTGAAAAAATTTCAGCTGGAATTTTAGCCATTTTTTGACGTGAAATTGTAAACATGTGGACATGGATTTTGAAAATTCTAGAGAGAATTTTAAAAGCTTCAACAGAATTTCAACAATTTTGAGAGGGATTTGAAAAGATTCAATGGGAATGGGAAGAATTGGGACGAAAATTGGAAAATTTTTAAGGGACTTTGAAAAAATTGCAACTGGAATTTTAGCCATTTTTTGACGTGAAATTGTAAACATGTGGACATGGATTTTGAAAATTCTAGAGAGAATTTTAAAAGCTTCAAGAGAATTTCAACAATTTTGAGAGGGATTTGAAAAGTTTCAATGGGAATGGGAAGAATTGGGACAAAAATTGGAAAATTTTTAAGGGACTTTGAAAAAATTTCAACTGGAATTTTAGCCATTTTTTGACGTGAAATTGTAAACATGTGGACATGGATTTTGAAAATTCTAGAGAGAATTTTAAAAGCTTCAAAAGAATTTCCACAATTTTGAGAGGGATTTGAAAAGTTTCAATGGGAATGGGAAGAATTGGGACAAAATTGGAAAATTTTTAAGGGACTTTGAAAAAATTGCAACTGGAATTTTAGCCATTTTTTGACGTGAAATTGTAAACATGTGGACATGGATTTTGAAAATTCTAGAGAGAATTTTAAAAGCTTCAAGACAATTTCAACAATTTTGAGAGGGATTTGAAAAGTTTCAATGGGAATGGGAAGAATTGGGACAAAAATTGGAAAATTTTTAAGGGACTTTGAAAAAATTTCAACTGGAATTTTAGCCATTTTTTGACGTGAAATTGTAAACATGTGGACATGGATTTTGAAAATTCTAGAGAGAATTTTAAAAGCTTCAACAGAATTTCAACAATTTTGAGAGGGATTTGAAAAGTTTCAATGGGAATGGGAAGAATTGGGACAAAAATTGGAAATTTTTTAAGGGACTTTGAAAAAATTTCAGCTGGAATTTTAGCCATTTTTTGACGTGAAATTGTAAACATGTGGACATGGATTTTGAAAATTCTAGAGAGAATTTTAAAAGCTTCAACAGAATTTCAACAATTTTGAGAGGGATTTGAAAAGATTCAATGGGAATGGGAAGAATTGGGACGAAAATTGGAAAATTTTTAAGGGACTTTGAAAAAATTGCAACTGGAATTTTAGCCATTTTTTGACGTGAAATTGTAAACATGTGGACATGGATTTTGAAAATTCTAGAGAGAATTTTAAAAGCTTCAAGAGAATTTCAACAATTTTGAGAGGGATTTGAAAAGTTTCAATGGGAATGGGAAGAATTGGGACAAAAATTGGAAAATTTTTAAGGGACTTTGAAAAAATTTCAACTGGAATTTTAGCCATTTTTTGACGTGAAATTGTAAACATGTGGACATGGATTTTGAAAATTCTAGAGAGAATTTTAAAAGCTTCAACAGAATTTCAACAATTTTGAGAGGGATTTGAAAAGTTTCAATGGGAATGGGAAGAATTGGGGCAAAAATTGGAAAATTTTAAAGGGACTTTGAAAAAATTGCAACTGGAATTTTAGCCATTTTTTGATGTGAAATTGTAAACATGTGGACATGGATTTTGAAAATTCTAGAGAGAATTTTAAAAGCTTCAACAGAATTTCCACAATTTTGAGAGGGATTTGAAAAGTTTCAATGGGAATGGGAAGAATTGGGACAAAAATTGGAAAATTTTTCAGGGACTTTGAAAAAATTGCAACTGGAATTTTAGCCATTTTTTGACGTGAAATTGTAAACATGTGGACATGGATTTTGAAAATTCTAGAGAGAATTTTAAAAGCTTCAACAGAATTTCCACAATTTTGAGAGGGATTTGAAAAGTTTCAATGGGAATGGGAAGAATTGGGCCAAAAATTGGAAAATTTTTAAGGGACTTTGAAAAAATTTCAACTGGAATTTTAGCCATTTTTTGACGTGAAATTGTAAACATGTGGACATGGATTTTGAAAATTCTAGAGAGAATTTTAAAAGCTTCAACAGAATTTCCACAATTTTGAGAGGGATTTGAAAAGTTTCAATGGGAATGGGAAGAATTGGGACAAAAATTGGAAAATTTTAAAGGGACTTTGAAAAAATTTCAACTGGAATTTTAGCCATTTTTTGACGTGAAATTGTAAACATGTGGACATGGATTTTGAAAATTCTAGAGAGAATTTTAAAAGCTTCAAAAGAATTTCCACAATTTTGAGAGGGATTTGAAAAGTTTCAATGGGAATGGGAAGAATTGGGACAAAATTGGAAAATTTTTAAGGGACTTTGAAAATATTGCAACTGGAATTTTAGCCATTTTTTGACGTGAAATTGTAAACATGTGGACATGGATTTTGAAAATTCTAGAGAGAATTTTAAAAGCTTCAAGACAATTTCAACAATTTTGAGAGGGATTTGAAAAGTTTCAATGGGAATGGGAAGAATTGGGACAAAAATTGGAAAATTTTTAAGGGACTTTGAAAAAATTTCAACTGGAATTTTAGCCATTTTTTGACGTGAAATTGTAAACATGTGGACATGGATTTTGAAAATTCTAGAGAGAATTTTAAAAGCTTCAACAGAATTTCAACAATTTTGAGAGGGATTTGAAAAGCTTCAATGGGAATGGGAAGAATTGGGACAAAAATTGGAAAATTTTAAAGGGACTTTGAAAAAATTGCAACTGGAATTTTAGCCATTTTTTGACGTGAAATTGTAAACATGTGGACATGGATTTTGAAAATTCTAGAGAGAATTTTAAAAGCTTCAACAGAATTTCCACAATTTTGAGAGGGATTTGAAAAGTTTCAATGGGAATGGGAAGAATTGGGACAAAAATTGGAAAATTTTTCAGGGACTTTGAAAAAATTTCAACTGGAATTTTAGCCATTTTTTGACGTGAAATTGTAAACATGTGGACATGGATTTTGAAAATTCTAGAGAGAATTTTAAAAGCTTCAACAGAATTTCCACAATTTTGAGAGGGATTTGAAAAGTTTCAATGGGAATGGGAAGAATTGGGACAAAAATTGGAAAATTTTTAGGGGACTTTGAAAAAATTTCAACTGGAATTTTAGCCATTTTTTGACGTGAAATTGTAAACATGTGGCCATGGATTTTGAAAATTCTAGAGAGAATTTTAAAAGCTTCAACAGAATTTCAACAGTTTTGAGAGGGATTTGAAAAGTTTCAATGGGAATGGGAAGAATTGGGACGAAAATTGGAATATTTTTAAGGGACTTTGAAAAAATTTCAACTGGAATTTTAGCCATTATTTATGTGAAATTGTAAACATGTGGACATGGATTTTGAAAATTCTAGAGAGAATTTTAAAAGCTTCAACAGAATTTCCACAATTTTGAGAGGGATTTGAAAAGTTTCAATGGGAATGGGAAGAATTGGGACAAAAATTGGAAAATTTTTAATGGACTTTGAAAAAATTTCAACTGGAATTTTAGCCATTTTTTGACGTGAAATTGTAAACATGTGGACATGGATTTTGAAAATTCTAGAGAGAATTTTAAAAGCTTCAACAGAATTTCAACAATTTTGAGAGGGATTTGAAAAGTTTCAATGGGAATGGGAAGAATTGGGGCAAAAATTGGAAAATTTTTAAGGGACTTTGAAAAAATTTCAACTGGAATTTTAGCCATTTTTTGACGTGAAATTGTAAACATGTGGACATGGATTTTGAAAATTCTAGAGAGAATTTTAAAAGCTTCAACAGAATTTCCACAATTTTGAGAGGGATTTGAAAAGTTTCAATGGGAATGGGAAGAATTGGGACAAAAATTGGAAAATTTTTAAGGGACTTTGAAAAAATTTCAACTGGAATTTTAGCCATTTTTTGACGTGAAATTGTAAACATGTGGACATGGATTTTGAAAATTCTAGAGAGAATTTTAAAAGCTTCAACAGAATTTCCACAATTTTGAGAGGGATTTGAAAAGTTTCAATGGGAATGGGAAGAATTGGGACAAAAATTGGAAAATTTTAAGGGACTTTGAAAAAATTGCAACTGGAATTTTAGCCATTTTTTGACGTGAAATTGTAAACATGTGGACATGGATTTTGAAAATTCTAGAGAGAATTTTAAAAGCTTCAAGAGAATTTCCACAATTTTGAGAGGGATTTGAAAAGTTTCAATGGGAATGGGAAGAATTGGGACAAAATTGGAAAATTTTTAAGGGACTTTGAAAAAATTTCAGCTGGAATTTTAGCCATTTTTTTATGTGAAATTGTAAACATGTGGACATGGATTTTGAAAATTCTAGAGAGAATTTTAAAAGCTTCAACAGAATTTCAACAATTTTGAGAGGGATTTGAAAAGATTCAATGGGAATGGGAAGAATTGGGACGAAAATTGGAAAATTTTTAAGGGACTTTGAAAAAATTTCAACTGGAATTTTAGCAATTTTTTGACGTGAAATTGTAAACATGATGAAGTGGATTTTGAAAATTCTAGAGAGAATTTTAAAAGCTTCAAGAGAATTTCAACAATTTTGAGAGGGATTTGAAAAGTTTCAATGGGAATGGGAAGAATTGGGACAAAAATTGGAAAATTTTTAAGGGACTTTGAAAAAATTTCAACTGGAATTTTAGCCATTTTTTGACGTGAAATTGTAAACATGTGGACATGGATTTTGAAAATTCTAGAGAGAATTTTAAAAGCTTCAACAGAATTTCCACAATTTTGAGAGGGATTTGAAAAGTTTCAATGGGAATGGGAAGAATTGGGACAAAAATTGGAAAATTTTTAAGGGACTTTGAAAAAATTTCAACTGGAATTTTAGCCATTTTTTGACGTGAAATTGTAAACATGTGGACATGGATTTTGAAAATTCTAGAGAGAATTTTAAAAGCTTCAACAGAATTTCAACAATTTTGAGAGGGATTTGAAAAGATTCAATGGGAATGGGAAGAATTGGGACAAAAATTGGAAAATTTTTAAGGAACTTTGAAAAAATTTCAACTGGAATTTTAGCCATTTTTTTACATGAAATTGTAAACATGATGAAGTGGATTTTGAAAATTCTAGAGAGAATTTTAAAAGCTTCAACAGAATTTCAACAATTTTGAGAGGGATTTGAAATGTTTCAATGGGAATGGGAAGAATTGGGACAAAAATTGGAAAATTTTTCAGGGACTTTGAAAAAATTGCAACTGGAATTTTAGCCATTTTTTGACGTGAAATTGTAAACATGTGGACATGGATTTTGAAAATTCTAGAGAGAATTTTAAAAGCTTCAACAGAATTTCAACAATTTTGAGAGGGATTTGAAAAGTTTCAATGGGAATGGGAAGAATTGGGACAAAAATTGGAAAATTTTTCAGGGACTTTGAAAAAATTGCAACTGGAATTTTAGCCATTTTTTGACGTGAAATTGTAAACATGTGGCCATGGATTTTGAAAATTCTAGAGAGAATTTTAAAAGCTTCAAGAGAATTTCCACAATTTTGAGAGGGATTTGAAAAGTTTCAATGGGAATGGGAAGAATTGGGACAAAAATTGGAAAATTTTCAGGGACTTTGAAAAAATTTCAACTGGAATTTTAGCCATTTTTTGACGTGAAATTGTAAACATGTGGACATGGATTTTGAAAATTCTAGAGAGAATTTTAAAAGCTTCAACAGAATTTCAACAATTTTGAGAGGGATTTGAAAAGTTTCAATGGGAATGGGAAGAATTGGGACAAAAATTGGAAAATTTTGAAGGGACTTTGAAAAAATTTCAACTGGAATTTTAGCCATTTTTTGACGTGAAATTGTAAACATGTGGACATGGATTTTGAAAATTCTAGAGAGAATTTTAAAAGCTTCAACAGAATTTCCACAATTTTGAGAGGGATTTGAAAAGTTTCAATGGGAATGGGAAGAATTGGGCCAAAAATTGGAAAATTTTTAAGGGACTTTGAAAAAATTTCAACTGGAATTTTAGCCATTTTTTGACGTGAAATTGTAAACATGTGGACATGGATTTTGAAAATTCTAGAGAGAATTTTAAAAGCTTCAACAGAATTTCAACAATTTTGAGAGGGATTTGAAAAGTTTCAATGGGAATGGGAAGAATTGGGGCAAAAATTGGAAAATTTTTCAGGGACTTTGAAAAAATTTCAACTGGCATTTTAGCCATTTTTTGACGTGAAATTGTAAACATGTGGACATGGATTTTGAAAATTCTAGAGAGAATTTTAAAAGCTTCAAGAGAATTTCAACAATTTTGAGAGGGATTTGAAAAGTTTCAATGGGAATGGGAAGAATTGGGACAAAAATTGGAAAATTTTTAAGGGACTTTGAAAAAATTTCAACTGGAATTTTAGCCATTTTTTGACGTGAAATTGTAAACATGTGGACATGGATTTGAAAATTCTAGAGAGAATTTTAAAAGCTTCAACAGAATTTCTACAATTTTGAGAGGGATTTGAAAAGTTTCAATGGGAATGGGAAGAATTGGGACAAAAATTGGAAAATTTTTCAGGGACTTTGAAAAAATTTCAACTGGAATTTTAGCCATTTTTTGACGTGAAATTGTAAACATGTGGACATGGATTTTGAAAATTCTAGAGAGAATTTTAAAAGCTTCAACAGAATTTCCACAATTTTGAGAGGGATTTGAAAAGTTTCAATGGGAATGGGAAGAATTGGGACAAAAATTGGAAAATTTTTAAGGGACTTTGAAAAAATTTCAACTGGAATTTTAGCCATTTTTTGACGTGAAATTGTAAACATGTGGACATGGATTTTGAAAATTCTAGAGAGAATTTTAAAAGCTTCAACAGAATTTCCACAATTTTGAGAGGGATTTGAAAAGTTTCAATGGGAATGGGAAGAATTGGGACAAAAATTGGAAAATTTTTCAGGGACTTTGAAAAAATTTCAACTGGAATTTTAGCCATTTTTTGACGTGAAATTGTAAACATGTGGACATGGATTTTGAAAATTCTAGAGAGAATTTTAAAAGCTTCAAGAGAATTTCAACAATTTTGAGAGGGATTTGAAAAGATTCAATGGGAATGGGAAGAATTGGGACAAAAATTGGAAAATTTTTAAGGGACTTTGAAAAAATTTCAGCTGGAATTTTAGCCATTTTTTTATGTGAAATTGTAAACATGTGGACATGGATTTTGAAAATTCTAGAGAGAATTTTAAAAGCTTCAACAGAATTTCAACAATTTTGAGAGGGATTTGAAAAGATTCAATGGGAATGGGAAGAATTGGGACGAAAATTGGAAAATTTTTAAGGGACTTTGAAAAAATTTCAACTGGAATTTTAGCAATTTTTTGACGTGAAATTGTAAACATGATGAAGTGGATTTTGAAAATTCTAGAGAGAATTTTAAAAGCTTCAAGAGAATTTCAACAATTTTGAGAGGGATTTGAAAAGTTTCAATGGGAATGGGAAGAATTGGGACAAAAATTGGAAAATTTTTAAGGGACTTTGAAAAAATTTCAACTGGAATTTTAGCCATTTTTTGACGTGAAATTGTAAACATGTGGACATGGATTTTGAAAATTCTAGAGAGAATTTTAAAAGCTTCAACAGAATTTCCACAATTTTGAGAGGGATTTGAAAAGTTTCAATGGGAATGGGAAGAATTGGGACAAAAATTGGAAAATTTTTAAGGGACTTTGAAAAAATTTCAACTGGAATTTTAGCCATTTTTTGACGTGAAATTGTAAACATGTGGACATGATTTTGAAAATTCTAGAGAGAATTTTAAAAGCTTCAACAGAATTTCAACAATTTTGAGAGGGATTTGAAAAGATTCAATGGGAATGGGAAGAATTGGGACAAAAATTGGAAAATTTTTAAGGAACTTTGAAAAAATTTCAACTGGAATTTTAGCCATTTTTTTACATGAAATTGTAAACATGATGAAGTGGATTTTGAAAATTCTAGAGAGAATTTTAAAAGCTTCAACAGAATTTCAACAATTTTGAGAGGGATTTGAAATGTTTCAATGGGAATGGGAAGAATTGGGACAAAAATTGGAAAATTTTTCAGGGACTTTGAAAAAATTGCAACTGGAATTTTAGCCATTTTTTGACGTGAAATTGTAAACATGTGGACATGGATTTTGAAAATTCTAGAGAGAATTTTAAAAGCTTCAACAGAATTTCAACAATTTTGAGAGGGATTTGAAAAGTTTCAATGGGAATGGGAAGAATTGGGACAAAAATTGGAAAATTTTTCAGGGACTTTGAAAAAATTGCAACTGGAATTTTAGCCATTTTTTGACGTGAAATTGTAAACATGTGGCCATGGATTTTGAAAATTCTAGAGAGAATTTTAAAAGCTTCAAGAGAATTTCCACAATTTTGAGAGGGATTTGAAAAGTTTCAATGGGAATGGGAAGAATTGGGACAAAAATTGGAAAATTTTTCAGGGACTTTGAAAAAATTTCAACTGGAATTTTAGCCATTTTTTGACGTGAAATTGTAAACATGTGGACATGGATTTTGAAAATTCTAGAGAGAATTTTAAAAGCTTCAACAGAATTTCAACAATTTTGAGAGGGATTTGAAAAGTTTCAATGGGAATGGGAAGAATTGGGACAAAAATTGGAAAATTTTGAAGGGACTTTGAAAAAATTTCAACTGGAATTTTAGCCATTTTTTGACGTGAAATTGTAAACATGTGGACATGGATTTTGAAAATTCTAGAGAGAATTTTAAAAGCTTCAACAGAATTTCCACAATTTTGAGAGGGATTTGAAAAGTTTCAATGGGAATGGGAAGAATTGGGCCAAAAATTGGAAAATTTTTAAGGGACTTTGAAAAAATTTCAACTGGAATTTTAGCCATTTTTTGACGTGAAATTGTAAACATGTGGACATGGATTTTGAAAATTCTAGAGAGAATTTTAAAAGCTTCAACAGAATTTCAACAATTTTGAGAGGGATTTGAAAAGTTTCAATGGGAATGGGAAGAATTGGGGCAAAAATTGGAAAATTTTTCAGGGACTTTGAAAAAATTTCAACTGGCATTTTAGCCATTTTTTGACGTGAAATTGTAAACATGTGGACATGGATTTTGAAAATTCTAGAGAGAATTTTAAAAGCTTCAAGAGAATTTCAACAATTTTGAGAGGGATTTGAAAAGTTTCAATGGGAATGGGAAGAATTGGGACAAAAATTGGAAAATTTTTAAGGGACTTTGAAAAATTTCAACTGGAATTTTAGCCATTTTTTGACGTGAAATTGTAAACATGTGGACATGGATTTTGAAAATTCTAGAGAGAATTTTAAAAGCTTCAACAGAATTTCTACAATTTTGAGAGGGATTTGAAAAGTTTCAATGGGAATGGGAAGAATTGGGACAAAAATTGGAAAATTTTTCAGGGACTTTGAAAAAATTTCAACTGGAATTTTAGCCATTTTTTGACGTGAAATTGTAAACATGTGGACATGGATTTTGAAAATTCTAGAGAGAATTTTAAAAGCTTCAACAGAATTTCCACAATTTTGAGAGGGATTTGAAAAGTTTCAATGGGAATGGGAAGAATTGGGACAAAAATTGGAAAATTTTTAAGGGACTTTGAAAAAATTTCAACTGGAATTTTAGCCATTTTTTGACGTGAAATTGTAAACATGTGGACATGGATTTTGAAAATTCTAGAGAGAATTTTAAAAGCTTCAACAGAATTTCCACAATTTTGAGAGGGATTTGAAAAGTTTCAATGGGAATGGGAAGAATTGGGACAAAAATTGGAAAATTTTTCAGGGACTTTGAAAAAATTTCAACTGGAATTTTAGCCATTTTTTGACGTGAAATTGTAAACATGTGGACATGGATTTTGAAAATTCTAGAGAGAATTTTAAAAGCTTCAAGAGAATTTCAACAATTTTGAGAGGGATTTGAAAAGTTTCAATGGGAATGGGAAGAATTGGGACAAAAATTGGAAAATTTTTAAGGGACTTTGAAAAAATTTCAGCTGGAATTTTAGCCATTTTTTTATGTGAAATTGTAAACATGTGGACATGGATTTTGAAAATTCTAGAGAGAATTTTAAAAGCTTCAACAGAATTTCAACAATTTTGAGAGGGATTTGAAAAGATTCAATGGGAATGGGAAGAATTGGGACGAAAATTGGAAAATTTTTAAGGGACTTTGAAAAAATTTCAACTGGAATTTTAGCAATTTTTTGACGTGAAATTGTAAACATGATGAAGTGGATTTTGAAAATTCTAGAGAGAATTTTAAAAGCTTCAAGAGAATTTCAACAATTTTGAGAGGGATTTGAAAAGTTTCAATGGGAATGGGAAGAATTGGGACAAAAATTGGAAAATTTTTAAGGGACTTTGAAAAAATTTCAACTGGAATTTTAGCCATTTTTTGACGTGAAATTGTAAACATGTGGACATGGATTTTGAAAATTCTAGAGAGAATTTTAAAAGCTTCAACAGAATTTCCACAATTTTGAGAGGGATTTGAAAAGTTTCAATGGGAATGGGAAGAATTGGGACAAAAATTGGAAAATTTTTAAGGGACTTTGAAAAAATTTCAACTGGAATTTTAGCCATTTTTTGACGTGAAATTGTAAACATGTGGACATGGATTTTGAAAATTCTAGAGAGAATTTTAAAAGCTTCAACAGAATTTCAACAATTTTGAGAGGGATTTGAAAAGATTCAATGGGAATGGGAAGAATTGGGACAAAAATTGGAAAATTTTTAAGGAACTTTGAAAAAATTTCAACTGGAATTTTAGCCATTTTTTTACATGAAATTGTAAACATGATGAAGTGGATTTTGAAAATTCTAGAGAGAATTTTAAAAGCTTCAACAGAATTTCAACAATTTTGAGAGGGATTTGAAATGTTTCAATGGGAATGGGAAGAATTGGGACAAAAATTGGAAAATTTTTCAGGGACTTTGAAAAAATTGCAACTGGAATTTTAGCCATTTTTTGACGTGAAATTGTAAACATGTGGACATGGATTTTGAAAATTCTAGAGAGAATTTTAAAAGCTTCAACAGAATTTCAACAATTTTGAGAGGGATTTGAAAAGTTTCAATGGGAATGGGAAGAATTGGGACAAAAATTGGAAAATTTTTCAGGGACTTTGAAAAAATTGCAACTGGAATTTTAGCCATTTTTTGACGTGAAATTGTAAACATGTGGCCATGGATTTTGAAAATTCTAGAGAGAATTTTAAAAGCTTCAAGAGAATTTCCACAATTTTGAGAGGGATTTGAAAAGTTTCAATGGGAATGGGAAGAATTGGGACAAAAATTGGAAAATTTTTCAGGGACTTTGAAAAAATTTCAACTGGAATTTTAGCCATTTTTTGACGTGAAATTGTAAACATGTGGACATGGATTTTGAAAATTCTAGAGAGAATTTTAAAAGCTTCAACAGAATTTCAACAATTTTGAGAGGGATTTGAAAAGTTTCAATGGGAATGGGAAGAATTGGGACAAAAATTGGAAAATTTTGAAGGGACTTTGAAAAAATTTCAACTGGAATTTTAGCCATTTTTTGACGTGAAATTGTAAACATGTGGACATGGATTTTGAAAATTCTAGAGAGAATTTTAAAAGCTTCAACAGAATTTCCACAATTTTGAGAGGGATTTGAAAAGTTTCAATGGGAATGGGAAGAATTGGGACAAAAATTGGAAAATTTTTAAGGGACTTTGAAAAAATTTCAACTGGAATTTTAGCCATTTTTTGACGTGAAATTGTAAACATGTGGACATGGATTTTGAAAATTCTAGAGAGAATTTTAAAAGCTTCAACAGAATTTCAACAATTTTGAGAGGGATTTGAAAAGTTTCAATGGGAATGGGAAGAATTGGGGCAAAAATTGGAAAATTTTTCAGGGACTTTGAAAAAATTTCAACTGGCATTTTAGCCATTTTTTGACGTGAAATTGTAAACATGTGGACATGGATTTTGAAAATTCTAGAGAGAATTTTAAAAGCTTCAAGAGAATTTCAACAATTTTGAGAGGGATTTGAAAAGTTTCAATGGGAATGGGAAGAATTGGGACAAAAATTGGAAAATTTTTAAGGGACTTTGAAAAAATTTCAACTGGAATTTTAGCCATTTTTTGACGTGAAATTGTAAACATGTGGACATGGATTTTGAAAATTCTAGAGAGAATTTTAAAAGCTTCAACAGAATTTCTACAATTTTGAGAGGGATTTGAAAAGTTTCAATGGGAATGGGAAGAATTGGGACAAAAATTGGAAAATTTTTCAGGGACTTTGAAAAAATTTCAACTGGAATTTTAGCCATTTTTTGACGTGAAATTGTAAACATGTGGACATGGATTTTGAAAATTCTAGAGAGAATTTTAAAAGCTTCAACAGAATTTCCACAATTTTGAGAGGGATTTGAAAAGTTTCAATGGGAATGGGAAGAATTGGGACAAAAATTGGAAAATTTTTAAGGGACTTTGAAAAAATTTCAACTGGAATTTTAGCCATTTTTGACGTGAAATTGTAAACATGTGGACATGGATTTTGAAAATTCTAGAGAGAATTTTAAAAGCTTCAACAGAATTTCCACAATTTTGAGAGGGATTTGAAAAGTTTCAATGGGAATGGGAAGAATTGGGACAAAAATTGGAAAATTTTTCAGGGACTTTGAAAAAATTTCAACTGGAATTTTAGCCATTTTTTGACGTGAAATTGTAAACATGTGGACATGGATTTTGAAAATTCTAGAGAGAATTTTAAAAGCTTCAACAGAATTTCCACAATTTTGAGAGGGATTTGAAAAGATTCAATGGGAATGGGAAGAATTGGGACAAAAAATTGGAAAATTTTTAAGGGACTTTGAAAAAATTTCAACTGGAATTTTAGCAATTTTTTGACGTGAAATTGTAAACATGATGAAGTGGATTTTGAAAATTCTAGAGAGAATTTTAAAAGCTTCAACAGAATTTCAACAATTTTGAGAGGGATTTGAAATGTTTCAATGGGAATGGGAAGAATTGGGACAAAAATTGGAAAATTTTTAAGGGACTTTGAAAAAATTGCAACTGGAATTTTAGCCATTTTTTGACGTGAAATTGTAAACATGTGGACATGGATTTTGAAAATTCTAGAGAGAATTTTAAAAGCTTCAACAGAATTTCCACAATTTTGAGAGGGATTTGAAAAGTTTCAATGGGAATGGGAAGAATTGGGACAAAAATTGGAAAATTTTTAAGGGACTTTGAAAAAATTTCAACTGGAATTTTAGCCATTTTTTGACGTGAAATTGTAAACATGTGGACATGGATTTTGAAAATTCTAGAGAGAATTTTAAAAGCTTCAACAGAATTTCCACAATTTTGAGAGGGATTTGAAAAGTTTCAATGGGAATGGGAAGAATTGGGACAAAAATTGGAAAATTTTTAAGGGACTTTGAAAAAATTTCAACTGGAATTTTAGCCATTTTTTGACGTGAAATTGTAAACATGTGGACATGGATTTTGAAAATTCTAGAGAGAATTTTAAAAGCTTCAACAGAATTTCCACAATTTTGAGAGGGATTTGAAAAGTTTCAATGGGAATGGGAAGAATTGGGACAAAAATTGGAAATTTTTTAAGGGACTTTGAAAAAATTTCAGCTGGAATTTTAGCCATTTTTTGACGTGAAATTGTAAACATGTGGACATGGATTTTGAAAATTCTAGAGAGAATTTTAAAAGCTTCAACAGAATTTCAACAATTTTGAGAGGGATTTGAAAAGATTCAATGGGAATGGGAAGAATTGGGACGAAAATTGGAAAATTTTTAAGGGACTTTGAAAAAATTTCAACTGGAATTTTAGCCATTTTTTGACGTGAAATTGTAAACATGTGGACATGGATTTTGAAAATTCTAGAGAGAATTTTAAAAGCTTCAAGAGAATTTCCACAATTTTGAGAGGGATTTGAAAAGTTTCAATGGGAATGGGAAGAATTGGGACAAAAATTGGAAAATTAAGGGACTTTGAAAAAATTGCAACTGGAATTTTAGCCATTTTTTGACGTGAAATTGTAAACATGTGGACATGGATTTTGAAAATTCTAGAGAGAATTTTAAAAGCTTCAACAGAATTTCCACAATTTTGAGAGGGATTTGAAAAGTTTCAATGGGAATGGAAGAATTGGGACAAAAATTGGAAAATTTTGAAGGGACTTTGAAAAAATTTCAACTGGAATTTTAGCCATTTTTTTACATGAAATTGTAAACATGATGAAGTGGATTTTGAAAATTCTAGAGAGAATTTTAAAAGCTTCAACAGAATTTCCACAATTTTGAGAGGGATTTGAAAAGTTTCAATGGGAATGGGAAGAATTGGGACAAAAATTGGAAAATTTTTAAGGGACTTTGAAAAAATTTCAACTGGCATTTTAGCCATTTTTTGACGTGAAATTGTAAACATGTGGACATGGATTTTGAAAATTCTAGAGAGAATTTAAAAGCTTCAACAGAATTTCAACAATTTTGAGAGGGATTTGAAAAGATTCAAAGGGAATGGGAAGAATTGGGACAAAAATTGGAAAATTTTTAAGGGACTTTGAAAAAATTTCAACTGGAATTTTAGCAATTTTTTGACGTGAAATTGTAAACATGATGAAGTGGATTTTGAAAATTCTAGAGAGAATTTTAAAAGCTTCAAGAGAATTTCAACAATTTTGAGAGGGATTTGAAAAGTTTCAATGGGAATGGGAAGAATTGGGACAAAAATTGGAAAATTTTTAAGGGACTTTGAAAAAATTTCAACTGGAATTTTAGCCATTTTTTGACGTGAAATTGTAAACATGTGGACATGGATTTTGAAAATTCTAGAGAGAATTTTAAAAGCTTCAAGAGAATTTCAACAATTTTGAGAGGGATTTGAAAAGTTTCAATGGGAATGGGAAGAATTGGGACAAAAATTGGAAAATTTTTAAGGGACTTTGAAAAAATTTCAACTGGAATTTTAGCCATTTTTTGACGTGAAATTGTAAACATGTGGACATGGATTTTGAAAATTCTAGAGAGAATTTTAAAAGCTTCAACAGAATTTCCACAATTTTGAGAGGGATTTGAAAAGTTTCAATGGGAATGGGAAGAATTGGGACAAAAATTGGAAAAATTTTAAGGGACTTTGAAAAAATTGCAACTGGAATTTTAGCCATTTTTTGACGTGAAATTGTAAACATGTGGACATGGATTTTGAAAATTCTAGAGAGAATTTTAAAAGCTTCAAGAGAATTTCCACAATTTTGAGAGGGATTTGAAAAGTTTCAATGGGAATGGGAAGAATTGGGACAAAAATTGGAAAATTTTTAAGGGACTTTGAAAAAATTTCAACTGGAATTTTAGCCATTTTTTGACGTGAAATTGTAAACATGTGGACATGGATTTTGAAAATTCTAGAGAGAATTTTAAAAGCTTCAAGAGAATTTCCACAATTTTGAGAGGGATTTGAAAAGTTTCAATGGGAATGGGAAGAATTGGGACAAAAATTGGAAAATTTTTAAGGGACTTTGAAAAAATTTCAACTGGAATTTTAGCCATTTTTTGACGTGAAATTGTAAACATGTGGACATGGATTTTGAAAATTCTAGAGAGAATTTTAAAAGCTTCAACAGAATTTCCACAATTTTGAGAGGGATTTGAAAAGTTTCAATGGGAATGGGAAGAATTGGGACAAAAATTGGAAAATTTTTCAGGGACTTTGAAAAAATTTCAACTGGAATTTTAGCCATTTTTTGACGTGAAATTGTAAACATGTGGACATGGATTTTGAAAATTCTAGAGAGAATTTTAAAAGCTTCAACAGAATTTCAACAATTTTGAGAGGGATTTGAAAAGTTTCAATGGGAATGGGAAGAATTGGGGCAAAAATTGGAAAATTTTAAAGGGACTTTGAAAAAATTTCAACTGGAATTTTAGCCATTTTTTGACGTGAAATTGTAAACATGTGGACATGGATTTTGAAAATTCTAGAGAGAATTTTAAAAGCTTCAAGAGAATTTCAACAATTTTGAGAGGGATTTGAAAAGTTTCAATGGGAATGGGAAGAATTGGGACAAAAATTGGAAAATTTTTAAGGGACTTTGAAAAAATTTCAACTGGAATTTTAGCCATTTTTTGACGTGAAATTGTAAACATGTGGACATGGATTTTGAAAATTCTAGAGAGAATTTTAAAAGCTTCAAGAGAATTTCAACAATTTTGAGAGGGATTTGAAAAGTTTCAATGGGAATGGGAAGAATTGGGACAAAAATTGGAAAATTTTTAAGGGACTTTGAAAAAATTTCAACTGGAATTTTAGCCATTTTTTGACGTGAAATTGTAAACATGTGGACATGGATTTTGAAAATTCTAGAGAGAATTTTAAAAGCTTCAAGAGAATTTCAACAATTTTGAGAGGGATTTGAAAAGTTTCAATGGGAATGGGAAGAATTGGGACAAAAATTGGAAAATTTTAAAGGGACTTTGAAAAAATTGCAACTGGAATTTTAGCCATTTTTTGACGTGAAATTGTAAACATGTGGACATGGATTTTGAAAATTCTAGAGAGAATTTTAAAAGCTTCAAGAGAATTTCAACAATTTTGAGAGGGATTTGAAAAGTTTCAATGGGAATGGGAAGAATTGGGGCAAAAATTGGAAAATTTTAAAGGGACTTTGAAAAAATTTCAACTGGAATTTTAGCCATTTTTTGACGTGAAATTGTAAACATGTGGACATGGATTTTGAAAATTCTAGAGAGAATTTTAAAAGCTTCAACAGAATTTCCACAATTTTGAGAGGGATTTGAAAAGTTTCAATGGGAATGGGAAGAATTGGGACAAAAATTGGAAATTTTTTAAGGGACTTTGAAAAAATTTCAGCTGGAATTTTAGCCATTTTTTGACGTGAAATTGTAAACATGTGGACATGGATTTTGAAAATTCTAGAGAGAATTTTAAAAGCTTCAACAGAATTTCAACAATTCTGAGAGGGATTTGAAAAGTTTCAATGGGAATGGGAAGAATTGGGACGAAAATTGGAAAATTTTTAAGGGACTTTGAAAAAATTTCAACTGGAATTTTAGCCATTTTTTGACGTGAAATTGTAAACATGTGGACATGGATTTTGAAAATTCTAGAGAGAATTTTAAAAGCTTCAAGAGAATTTCAACAATTTCGAGAGGGATTTGAAAAGTTTCAATGGGAATGGGAAGAATTGGGACAAAAATTGGAAAATTTTTAAGGGACTTTGAAAAAATTTCAACTGGAATTTTAGCCATTTTTTGACGTGAAATTGTAAACATGTGGACATGGATTTTGAAAATTCTAGAGAGAATTTTAAAAGCTTCAACAGAATTTCCACAATTTTGAGAGGGATTTGAAAAGTTTCAATGGGAATGGGAAGAATTGGGACAAAAATTGGAAAATTTTTAAGGGACTTTGAAAAAATTTCAGCTGGAATTTTAGCCATTTTTTGACGTGAAATTGTAAACATGTGGACATGGATTTTGAAAATTCTAGAGAGAATTTTAAAAGCTTCAACAGAATTTCCACAATTTTGAGAGGGATTTGAAAAGTTTCAATGGGAATGGAAAGAATTGGGACAAAAATTGGAAAATTTTTCAGGGACTTTGAAAAAATTTCAACTGGAATTTTAGCCATTTTTTGACGTGAAATTGTAAACATGTGGACATGGATTTTGAAAATTCTAGAGAGAATTTTAAAAGCTTCAACAGAATTTCAACAATTTTGAGAGGGATTTGAAAAGTTTCAATGGGAATGGGAAGAATTGGGACAAAAATTGGAATATTTTTAAGGGACTTTGAAAAAATTTCAACTGGAATTTTAGCCATTTTTTGACGTGAAATTGTAAACATGTGGACATGGATTTTGAAAATTCTAGAGAGAATTTTAAAAGCTTCAACAGAATTTCAACAATTTTGAGAGGGATTTGAAAAGTTTCAATGGGAATGGGAAGAATTGGGACAAAAATTGGAAAATTTTGAAGGGACTTTGAAAAAATTGCAACTGGAATTTTAGCCATTTTTTGACGTGAAATTGTAAACATGTGGACATGGATTTTGAAAATTCTAGAGAGAATTTTAAAAGCTTCAACAGAATTTCCACAATTTTGAGAGGGATTTGAAAAGTTTCAATGGGAATGGGAAGAATTGGGACAAAAATTGGAAAATTTTTCAGGGACTTTGAAAAAATTTCAACTGGAATTTTAGCCATTTTTTGACGTGAAATTGTAAACATGTGGACATGGATTTTGAAAATTCTAGAGAGAATTTTAAAAGCTTCAACAGAATTTCCACAATTTTGAGAGGGATTTGAAAAGTTTCAATGGGAATGGGAAGAATTGGGACAAAAATTGGAAAATTTTTAAGGGACTTTGAAAAAATTGCAACTGGAATTTTAGCCATTTTTTGACGTGAAATTGTAAACATGTGGACATGGATTTTGAAAATTCTAGAGAGAATTTTAAAAGCTTCAACAGAATTTCCACAATTTTGAGAGGGATTTGAAAAGTTTCAATGGGAATGGGAAGAATTGGGACAAAAATTGGAAAATTTTTAAGGGACTTTGAAAAAATTTCAGCTGGAATTTTAGCCATTTTTTTATGTGAAATTGTAAACATGTGGACATGGATTTTGAAAATTCTAGAGAGAATTTTAAAAGCTTCAACAGAATTTCAACAATTTTGAGAGGGATTTGAAAAGATTCAAAGGAATGGGAAGAATTGGGACAAAAATTGGAAAATTTTTAAGGGACTTTGAAAAAATTTCAACTGGAATTTTAGCAATTTTTTGACGTGAAATTGTAAACATGATGAAGTGGATTTTGAAAATTCTAGAGAGAATTTTAAAAGCTTCAAGAGAATTTCAACAATTTTGAGAGGGATTTGAAAAGTTTCAATGGGAATGGGAAGAATTGGGACAAAAATTGGAAAATTTTTCAGGGACTTTGAAAAAATTTCAACTGGAATTTTAGCCATTTTTTGACGTGAAATTGTAAACATGTGGACATGGATTTTGAAAATTCTAGAGAGAATTTTAAAAGCTTCAACAGAATTTCAACAATTTTGAGAGGGATTTGAAAAGTTTCAATGGGAATGGGAAGAATTGGGACAAAAATTGGAAATTTTTAAGGGACTTTGAAAAAATTTCAGCTGGAATTTTAGCCATTTTTTGACGTGAAATTGTAAACATGTGGACATGGATTTTGAAAATTCTAGAGAGAATTTTAAAAGCTTCAAGAGAATTTCAACAATTTTGAGAGGGATTTGAAAAGTTTCAATGGGAATGGGAAGAATTGGGACAAAAATTGGAAAATTTTTAAGGGACTTTGAAAAAATTTCAACTGGAATTTTAGCCATTTTTTGACGTGAAATTGTAAACATGTGGACATGGATTTTGAAAATTCTAGAGAGAATTTTAAAAGCTTCAACAGAATTTCAACAATTTTGAGAGGGATTTGAAAAGTTTCAATGGGAATGGGAAGAATTGGGACAAAAATTGGAAAATTTTTAAGGGACTTTGAAAAAATTGCAACTGGAATTTTAGCCATTTTTTGACGTGAAATTGTAAACATGTGGACATGGATTTTGAAAATTCTAGAGAGAATTTTAAAAGCTTCAAGAGAATTTCAACAATTTTGAGAGGGATTTGAAAAGTTTCAATGGGAATGGAAGAATTGGGACAAAAATTGGAAAATTTTTAAGGGACTTTGAAAAAATTTCAACTGGCATTTTAGCCATTTTTTGACGTGAAATTGTAAACATGTGGACATGGATTTTGAAAATTCTAGAGAGAATTTTAAAAGCTTCAACAGAATTTCAACAATTTTGAGAGGGATTTGAAAAGATTCAAAGGGAATGGGAAGAATTGGGACAAAAATTGGAAAATTTTTAAGGGACTTTGAAAAAATTTCAACTGGAATTTTAGCAATTTTTTGACGTGAAATTGTAAACATGATGAAGTGGATTTTGAAAATTCTAGAGAGAATTTTAAAAGCTTCAAGAGAATTTCAACAATTTTGAGAGGGATTTGAAAAGTTTCAATGGGAATGGGAAGAATTGGGACAAAAATTGGAAAATTTTTAAGGGACTTTGAAAAAATTTCAACTGGAATTTTAGCCATTTTTTGACGTGAAATTGTAAACATGTGGACATGGATTTTGAAAATTCTAGAGAGAATTTTAAAAGCTTCAAGAGAATTTCAACAATTTTGAGAGGGATTTGAAAAGTTTCAATGGGAATGGGAAGAATTGGGACAAAAATTGGAAATTTTTTAAGGGACTTTGAAAAAATTTCAGCTGGAATTTTAGCCATTTTTTGACGTGAAATTGTAAACATGTGGACATGGATTTTGAAAATTCTAGAGAGAATTTTAAAAGCTTCAACAGAATTTCCACAATTTTGAGAGGGATTTGAAAAGTTTCAATGGGAATGGGAAGAATTGGGACAAAAATTGGAAAAATTTTAAGGGACTTTGAAAAAATTTCAACTGGAATTTTAGCCATTTTTTGACGTGAAATTGTAAACATGTGGACATGGATTTTGAAAATTCTAGAGAGAATTTTAAAAGCTTCAACATAATTTCCACAATTTTGAGAGGGATTTGAAAAGTTTCAATGGGAATGGGAAGAATTGGGACAAAAATTGGAAAATTTTTAAGGGACTTTGAAAAAATTTCAACTGGAATTTTAGCCATTTTTTGACGTGAAATTGTAAACATGTGGACATGGATTTTGAAAATTCTAGAGAGAATTTTAAAAGCTTCAAGAGAATTTCCACAATTTTGAGAGGGATTTGAAAAGTTTCAATGGGAATGGGAAGAATTGGGACAAAAATTGGAAAATTTTTAAGGGACTTTGAAAAAATTTCAACTGGAATTTTAGCCATTTTTTGACGTGAAATTGTAAACATGTGGACATGGATTTTGAAAATTCTAGAGAGAATTTTAAAAGCTTCAACAGAATTTCCACAATTTTGAGAGGGATTTGAAAAGTTTCAATGGGAATGGGAAGAATTGGGACAAAAATTGGAAAATTTTTCAGGGACTTTGAAAAAATTGCAACTGGAATTTTAGCCATTTTTTGACGTGAAATTGTAAACATGTGGACATGGATTTTGAAAATTCTAGAGAGAATTTTAAAAGCTTCAACAGAATTTCAACAATTTTGAGAGGGATTTGAAAAGTTTCAATGGGAATGGGAAGAATTGGGGCAAAAATTGGAAAATTTTAAAGGGACTTTGAAAAAATTTCAACTGGAATTTTAGCCATTTTTTGACGTGAAATTGTAAACATGTGGACATGGATTTTGAAAATTCTAGAGAGAATTTTAAAAGCTTCAAGAGAATTTCAACAATTTTGAGAGGGATTTGAAAAGTTTCAATGGGAATGGGAAGAATTGGGACAAAAATTGGAAAATTTTTAAGGGACTTTGAAAAAATTTCAACTGGAATTTTAGCCATTTTTTGACGTGAAATTGTAAACATGTGGACATGGATTTTGAAAATTCTAGAGAGAATTTTAAAAGCTTCAACAGAATTTCAACAATTTTGAGAGGGATTTGAAAAGTTTCAATGGGAATGGGAAGAATTGGGACAAAAATTGGAAAATTTTTAAGGGACTTTGAAAAAATTTCAACTGGAATTTTAGCCATTTTTTGACGTGAAATTGTAAACATGTGGACATGGATTTTGAAAATTCTAGAGAGAAGTTTAAAAGCTTCAACAGAATTTCCACAATTTTGAGAGGGATTTGAAAAGTTTCAATGGGAATGGGAAGAATTGGGACAAAAATTGGAAAATTTTTAAGGGACTTTGAAAAAATTTCAACTGGAATTTTAGCCATTTTTTGACGTGAAATTGTAAACATGTGGACATGGATTTTGAAAATTCTAGAGAGAATTTTAAAAGCTTCAACAGAATTTCAACAATTTTGAGAGGGATTTGAAAAGTTTCAATGGGAATGGGAAGAATTGGGCAAAAATTGGAAAATTTTTAAGGGACTTTGAAAAAATTTCAACTGGAATTTTAGCCATTTTTTGACGTGAAATTGTAAACATGTGGACATGGATTTTGAAAATTCTAGAGAGAATTTTAAAGCTTCAACAGAATTTCAACAATTTTGAGAGGGATTTGAAAAGTTTCAATGGGAATGGGAAGAATTGGGACAAAATTGGAAATTTTTAAGGGACTTTGAAAAAATTTCAACTGGAATTTTAGCCATTTTTTGACGTGAAATTGTAAACATGTGGACATGGATTTTGAAAATTCTAGAGAGAATTTTAAAAGCTTCAACAGAATTTCCACAATTTTGAGAGGGATTTGAAAAGTTTCAATGGGAATGGGAAGAATTGGGACAAAAATTGGAAAATTTTAAGGGACTTTGAAAAAATTTCAACTGGAATTTTAGCCATTTTTTGACGTGAAATTGTAAACATGTGGACATGGATTTTGAAAATTCTAGAGAGAATTTTAAAAGCTTCAACAGAATTTCAACAATTTTGAGAGGGATTTGAAAAGTTTCAATGGAATGGGAAGAATTGGGACAAAAATTGGAAATTTTTTAAGGGACTTTGAAAAAATTTCAACTGGAATTTTAGCCATTTTTTGACGTGAAATTGTAAACATGTGGACATGGATTTTGAAAATTCTAGAGAGAAGTTTAAAAGCTTCAACAGAATTTCCACAATTTTGAGAGGGATTTGAAAAGTTTCAATGGGAATGGGAAGAATTGGGACAAAAATTGGAAAATTTTTAAGGGACTTTGAAAAAATTTCAACTGGAATTTTAGCCATTTTTTGACGTGAAATTGTAAACATGTGGACATGGATTTTGAAAATTCTAGAGAGAATTTTAAAAGCTTCAACAGAATTTCAACAATTTTGAGAGGGATTTGAAAAGTTTCAATGGGAATGGGAAGAATTAGGGCAAAAATTGGAAAATTTTTCAGGGACTTTGAAAAAATTTCAGCTGGAATTTTAGCCATTTTTTGACGTGAAATTGTAAACATGTGGACATGGATTTTGAAAATTCTAGAGAGAATTTTAAAAGCTTCAACAGAATTTCAACAATTTTGAGAGGGATTTGAAAAGTTTCAATGGAATGGGAAGAATTGGGACAAAAATTGGAAAATTTTTAAGGGACTTTGAAAAAATTTCAACTGGAATTTTAGCCATTTTTTGACGTGAAATTGTAAACATGTGGACATGGATTTTGAAAATTCTAGAGAGAATTTTAAAAGCTTCACAGAATTTCCACAATTTTGAGAGGGATTTGAAAAGTTTCAATGGGAATGGGAAGAATTGGGACAAAAATTGGAAAATTTTTAAGGGACTTTGAAAAAATTTCAACTGGAATTTTAGCCATTTTTTGACGTGAAATTGTAAACATGTGGACATGGATTTTGAAAATTCTAGAGAGAATTTTAAAAGCTTCAAGAGAATTTCAACAATTTTGAGAGGGATTTGAAAAGTTTCAATGGGAATGGGAAGAATTGGGACAAAAATTGGAAATTTTTTAAGGGACTTTGAAAAAATTTCAGCTGGAATTTTAGCCATTTTTTTATGTGAAATTGTAAACATGTGGACATGGATTTTGAAATTCTAGAGAGAATTTTAAAAGCTTCAACAGAATTTCAACAATTTTGAGAGGGATTTGAAAAGATTCAATGGGAATGGGAAGAATTGGGACAAAAATTGGAAAATTTTTAAGGGACTTTGAAAAAATTTCAACTGGAATTTTAGCCATTTTTTGACGTGAAATTGTAAACATGTGGACATGGATTTTGAAAATTCTAGAGAGAATTTTAAAAGCTTCAACAGAATTTCAACAATTTTGAGAGGGATTTGAAAAGTTTCAATGGGAATGGGAAGAATTGGGACAAAAATTGGAAATTTTTTAAGGGACTTTGAAAAAATTTCAGCTGGAATTTTAGCCATTTTTTGACGTGAAATTGTAAACATGTGGACATGGATTTTGAAAATTCTAGAGAGAATTTTAAAAGCTTCAACAGAATTTCAACAATTTTGAGAGGGATTTGAAAAGATTCAATGGGAATGGGAAGAATTGGGACGAAAATTGGAAAATTTTTAAGGGACTTTGAAAAAATTTCAACTGGCATTTTAGCCATTTTTTGACGTGAAATTGTAAACATGTGGACATGGATTTTGAAAATTCTAGAGAGAATTTTAAAAGCTTCAAGAGAATTTCAACAATTTTGAGAGGGATTTGAAAAGTTTCAATGGGAATGGGAAGAATTGGGACAAAAATTGGAAAATTTTTAAGGGACTTTGAAAAAATTTCAACTGGAATTTTAGCCATTTTTTGACGTGAAATTGTAAACATGTGGACATGGATTTTGAAAATTCTAGAGAGAATTTTAAAAGCTTCAACAGAATTTCCACAATTTTGAGAGGGATTTGAAAAGTTTCAATGGGAATGGGAAGAATTGGGACAAAAATTGGAAAATTTTTCAGGGACTTTGAAAAAATTTCAACTGGAATTTTAGCCATTTTTTGACGTGAAATTGTAAACATGTGGACATGGATTTTGAAAATTCTAGAGAGAATTTTAAAAGCTTCAAGAGAATTTCAACAATTTTGAGAGGGATTTGAAAAGTTTCAATGGGAATGGGAAGAATTGGGACAAAAATTGGAAAATTTTGAATGGACTTTGAAAAAATTTCAACTGGAATTTTAGCCATTTTTTGACGTGAAATTGTAAACATGTGGACATGGATTTTGAAAATTCTAGAGAGAATTTTAAAAGCTTCAAGAGAATTTCAACAATTTTGAGAGGGATTTGAAAAGTTTCAATGGGAATGGGAAGAATTGGGGCAAAAATTGGAAAATTTTAAAGGGACTTTGAAAAAATTTCCACTGGAATTTTAGCCATTTTTTGACGTGAAATTGTAAACATGTGGACATGGATTTTGAAAATTCTAGAGAGAATTTTAAAAGCTTCAACAGAATTTCCACAATTTTGAGAGGGATTTGAAAAGTTTCAATGGGAATGGGAAGAATTGGGACAAAAATTGGAAAATTTTTAAGGGACTTTGAAAAAATTTCAACTGGAATTTTAGCCATTTTTTGACGTGAAATTGTAAACATGTGGACATGGATTTTGAAAATTCTAGAGAGAATTTTAAAAGCTTCAACAGAATTTCCACAATTTTGAGAGGGATTTGAAAAGTTTCAATGGGAATGGGAAGAATTGGGACAAAAATTGGAAAATTTTTAAGGGACTTTGAAAAAATTTCAGCTGGAATTTTAGCCATTTTTTGACGTGAAATTGTAAACATGTGGACATGGATTTTGAAAATTCTAGAGAGAATTTTAAAAGCTTCAAGAGAATTTCAACAATTCTGAGAGGGATTTGAAAAGTTTCAATGGGAATGGGAAGAATTGGGACAAAAATTGGAAAATTTTTCAGGGACTTTGAAAAAATTTCAACTGGAATTTTAGCCATTTTTTGACGTGAAATTGTAAACATGTGGACATGGATTTTGAAAATTCTAGAGAGAATTTTAAAAGCTTCAACAGAATTTCCACAATTTTGAGAGGGATTTGAAAAGTTTCAATGGGAATGGGAAGAATTGGGACAAAAAGTGGAAAATTTTGAATGGACTTTGAAAAAATTTCAACTGGAATTTTAGCCATTTTTGACGTGAAATTGTAAACATGTGGACATGGATTTTGAAAATTCTAGAGAGAATTTTAAAAGCTTCAACAGAATTTCCACAATTTTGAGAGGGATTTGAAAAGTTTCAATGGGAATGGGAAGAATTGGGACAAAAATTGGAAATTTTTTAAGGGACTTTGAAAAAATTTCAACTGGAATTTTAGCCATTTTTTGACGTGAAATTGTAAACATGTGGACATGGATTTTGAAAATTCTAGAGAGAATTTTAAAAGCTTCAAGAGAATTTCAACAATTTTGAGAGGGATTTGAAAAGTTTCAATGGGAATGGGAAGAATTGGGACAAAAATTGGAAATTTTTTAAGGGACTTTGAAAAAATTTCAACTGGAATTTTAGCCATTTTTTGACGTGAAATTGTAAACATGTGGACATGGATTTTGAAAATTCTAGAGAGAATTTTAAAAGCTTCAAGAGAATTTCAACAATTTTGAGAGGGATTTGAAAAGATTCAATAGGAATGGGAAGAATTGGGACAAAAATTGGAAAATTTTTAAGGGACTTTGAAAAAATTTCAACTGGAATTTTAGCCATTTTTTGACGTGAAATTGTAAACATGTGGACATGGATTTTGAAAATTCTAGAGAGAATTTTAAAAGCTTCAAGAGAATTTCCACAATTTTGAGAGGGATTTGAAAAGTTTCAATGGGAATGGGAAGAATTGGGACAAAAATTGGAAAATTTTTAAGGGACTTTGAAAAAATTTCAACTGGAATTTTAGCCATTTTTTGACGTGAAATTGTAAACATGTGGACATGGATTTTGAAAATTCTAGAGAGAATTTTAAAAGCTTCAACAGAATTTCAACAATTTTGAGAGGGATTTGAAAAGTTTCAATGGGAATGGGAAGAATTGGGGCAAAAATTGGAAAATTTTTAAGGGACTTTGAAAAATTGCAACTGGAATTTTAGCCATTTTTTGACGTGAAATTGTAAACATGTGGACATGGATTTTGAAAATTCTAGAGAGAATTTTAAAAGCTTCAACAGAATTTCAACAATTTTGAGAGGGATTTGAAAAGTTTCAATGGGAATGGGAAGAATTAGGGACAAAAATTGGAAAATTTTTCAGGGACTTTGAAAAAATTTCAACTGGAATTTTAGCCATTTTTTGACGTGAAATTGTAAACATGTGGACATGGATTTTGAAAATTCTAGAGAGAATTTTAAAAGCTTCAACAGAATTTCAACAATTTTGAGAGGGATTTGAAAAGTTTCAATGGGAATGGGAAGAATTGGGACAAAAATTGGAAATTTTTTAAGGGACTTTGAAAAAATTTCAACTGGAATTTTAGCCATTTTTTGACGTGAAATTGTAAACATGTGGACATGGATTTTGAAAATTCTAGAGAGAATTTTAAAAGCTTCAACAGAATTTCAACAATTTTGAGAGGGATTTGAAAAGATTCAATGGGAATGGGAAGAATTGGGACGAAAATTGGAAAATTTTTAAGGGACTTTGAAAAATTTCAACTCTCATTTTAGCCATTTTTTGACGTGAAATTGTAAACATGTGGACATGGATTTTGAAAATTCTAGAGAGAATTTTAAAAGCTTCAACAGAATTTCAACAATTCTGAGAGGGATTTGAAAAGTTTCAATGGGAATGGGAAGAATTGGGACAAAAATTGGAAAATTTTTCAGGGACTTTGAAAAAATTTCAACTGGAATTTTAGCCATTTTTTGACGTGAAATTGTAAACATGTGGACATGGATTTTGAAAATTCTAGAGAGAATTTTAAAAGCTTCAAGAGAATTTCAACAATTTTGAGAGGGATTTGAAAAGTTTCAATGGGAATGGGAAGAATTGGGGCAAAAATTGGAAAATTTTAAAGGGACTTTGAAAAAATTTCCACTGGAATTTTAGCCATTTTTTGACGTGAAATTGTAAACATGTGGACATGGATTTTGAAAATTCTAGAGAGAATTTTAAAGCTTCATTTCCAAAAAATTTTTAAGGGACTTTGAAAAAATTTCAACTGGAATTTTAGCCATTTTTTGACGTGAAATTGTAAACATGTGGACATGGATTTTGAAAATTCTAGAGAGAATTTTAAAAGCTTCAACAGAATTTCCACAATTTTGAGAGGGATTTGAAAAGTTTCAATGGGAATGGGAAGAATTGGGACAAAAATTGGAAAATTTTTAAGGGACTACGTGAAATTGTAAACATGTGGACATGGATTTTGAAAATTCTAGAGATCAATGGGAATGGGAAGAATTGGGACAAAAATTGGAAAATTTTTCAGCAACAATTTTAGCCATTTTTTGACGTGAAATTGTAAACATGTGGACATGGATTTTGAAAATTCTAGAGAGAATTTTAAAAGCCCATTTTTGACGTGAAATTGTAAACATGTGGACATGGATTTTGAAAATTCTAGAGAGAATTTTAAAAGCTTCAACAGAATTTCCACAATTTTGAGAGGGATTTGAAAAGTTTCAATGGGAATGGGAAGAATTGGGACAAAAATTGGAAATTTTTTAAGGGACTTTAAAATTTTCAACTGGAATTTTAGCCATTTTTTGACGTGAAATTGTAAACATGTGGACATGGATTTTGAAAATTCTAGAGAGAATTTTAAAAGCTTCATTCAACAATTTTGAGAGGGATTTGAAGGAAATTCTAGAGAGAATTTTAAAAGCTTCAAGAGAATTTCAACAATTTTGAGAGGGATTTGAAAAGATTCAATAGGAATGG